>NW_006408548.1:6210540-6220562 GCF_000296735.1 Chrysochloris asiatica | reverse complement strand
TATATATATATTTATGTTTCACTGGTTTTGCTTCTCTAGGAAACTGAGTCCAAGACAGTCACATTTTCCAACTACTGGCCTTTCCTTTTGGTTTCCAAACTTCATATTCCAATCTCCAGTAATTTCAGTATATTTTAATTGTATGTTTGATCTATTTCAGACTGAAGAAGTTGGTAGAATTCTTCTATTTCATCAGCACTGACTGGCATGAGTGATTGGTGCATACATTTGAATAATAGTGGTATTAACTAATATTTCTTGTAGGTGTATGGATATTATTCTATCACAGATAACATTATACATTAAGATAGATCTTAAAACATTCTTTTGATGATGAACGCTATGCCATTCCTCTTGAATTTCTCATTCTTGGCTTATTAAACTTTTTGCTTGTCAGATTCAAAATGGCCAATACCAGTCCACTTCATCTCACTAATGCCTAGGTTATTTATATTTATGTATTCCATTTCATTTTTGACAACTTCCAATTTCTTGGATTCATACTTCATACATTCCATATTCTGATTATTAATGGATGTTTACAGCTGTTTCTCCTCATTTTGAGTTTTTTCCCTCAGCAAATGAAGGTCACGAAAACTTTATTCCATTATTGTTATCTCTATCAACTCTACTTTGAGGAGGCAGATTGTCCCCAATTGTGGTTTGAGTACCTTCCAACCTGGGGACTCATTTTCCGGCACTAAATCACTAGTCCTGGTGTGGCACTGCAGTAGAATTCACTGGAACGTAAGATCAGTTGGAGCCACAAGGTGGGCAGTTTAAACACACCAGTCACTCCTTGGAAGCCCTATCAGGGTTGCTATGAGTTGGAACCGACCCCATGGCATTTAACAACAAGAACAACATATCGCTAGTCCTGGTGTGGTGCTGTGGGTTAATGCGATGAACTGCAAAGTCACTTTGAACTGCAAGATTGTCAGTTCAAGCTCACCAGCTGCTCCTTGGAAACCCTATACAGGATCACTATGGGTTGGAACTGACTAGACAGCACTTAACAACAATAACAGTACCACTGACATTCATAAGGTGTTCAGTGGCTAACCATCCAGAAGTAGTCTGCTTCTTTCTTCTAGTCTGTCTTAGTCTGGAGGCTTAGCTGAAACCTGTATACCATGCATGACCTTGCTGGTATTTAAAGTATCAGTGGCATAGCTTCCAGCACCACAGCAACATGTAAGCCACCACAGTATGACAAAGTTTTGGTTAGAGTAGGTATGAAACTCTAGATATCTGGTTTAAGGAAAAGCTCAAATGATGAAAATCAGGACAGGAAAACCAAATGTTTTCAAATAAGCAGAGTCAGGAGAGTAGAGGCAGTAATTTAACAAGGTTTGTGTACCTACAACACAGTTGTGAGAAATGTTTGCACTAGCAACATTTTTCAAAGTATTTCCACTAGGTATTTCATTTTAAGGAAAGAAGTGGAAGTTTGCTGTGTTTTAATCCTTATTTTTGTTATCTTTACCCTCATGAATTTACTGTGCAACCTCCTCACATGGCTCTTTATACTTTTACTACACACGCATATATCTATAACAATACTGTTGTTGTTTTATGCTTGGTGCTATAGGATAAGTACTGGGTTGTTTCCCATAATCTAGCAGTTCAAACATACCAGCCACTCTTTGGAATCCCTAGTCAGGGTCAGAACTGACTCAACAGCACTAAACAACAGCAGATAGTGAATGGTCAAATATGTTTGATTTGCAGTCTATACAATCTCTGTCACAAATACTCAGTTCTGTTGTAGTGTGGAAGTGGCAATAGATAATACGTAAATGAGTGGATGTGTAAGTGTTCCAATAAAACTTTATTTACAGTAACAGGTGCACCAGCATTTGGTTTGAGGGCCATGATTGCTCAACCTC
Organism: Chrysochloris asiatica; assembly: GCF_000296735.1. Lineage (NCBI taxonomy): Eukaryota > Metazoa > Chordata > Mammalia > Afrosoricida > Chrysochloridae > Chrysochloris > Chrysochloris asiatica. Next base: position 6,218,673 of record NW_006408548.1, on the reverse strand, counting down.
TACTATATAAATGTAATATTTAACTGAAGGAATGTGCCATAATTTGTTTCCATTTTTCCTTGATAATGAAAATTTAGAGTGTTATTTATTTTGATCTACATCGATCAATTCTTCAATAAAGAATCTTATACATGTTTCTTGTTTCCTTTTTGCACGGGAAATCCTCAAGATCAAATGCTTCTCTACTTTTAATGTGCCTGTGACTTACCTGAGGATCTTGCTAAGATGCTGAAGCAGGACAACTGGATTAAAGTTTGAGATTTGGCTGGTTTAACAAGTACCCAAGGAGCCCTTGTTACTCAATGCTAAGTGCTTGGCTACTAATGAAAAGGTTGAAGGTTTGAACTCATCCAGTGGCTCCACAGGAAAAAGACCTGACAATCTCTCCCATAAAGATTACAGCCTAGGAAACCCTAAGGGACAGTTTTACTGTCACACGGGTCACCTTGAGTCAGAATCTACTCAAAGGCAAATAATAACACAAGCTTCTAGGTGATGCAGATGTTGTTGATCTATGGACCACATTTTGAGAAGCAAAGCTAGCATACAGAACTAGAGAAGTTCAATAGCTGGGTATACTAGCCCTCAAAATTATTAGATATTGCCAAATTGCTCTTCAAACTAATTGAGACTTTTTATACTACCTGTAGCAACATAAGCAAGTTTGATTACTATGCATTCTTGCCAACAGTTTGAATTTTTGTATGTCAGCAATTCAAAGAGTATGAAGCTGTACAGTATTTAAGTTTGCTGTTCTTTGATAACTGGAGATTGAACTTTTAATATGCTTACTGTGTATACGATTTTGCTCTTTTGTATGGATCATGTTCTCATTCTTTGCAGTTATTTGTATTTTTTCTTATTGATTTATATGAATACTTTAACAATTCTGCACAATGATCACTTGCATCAATATCCTTTGCAAGTTTTCTTCCAGTCTGGATATCTCTTTCAATGTCTTTTTTAACATGCAGAGTATCATAACTTTAGTATGCTATAATAAAGCCTTCTCCCCCTTTTTATTTATGTTTGGGAATTTTGTTCTAGAATGTCTTTTTAAGTTCCAAAACTATAAAGATACTTGTCTGAATTTTCTTTTAAGTCTTGTAAAGTTTGGTTATATGAAGTAAGGGACTGATTTTATTTTTTCCAAATGAGAAGTCAGTTTTCCCCAGCACCTTTTATTTAATAGCGCATTCCTTTTGCACTGATTTGTAGGATTTTGATGTCATCATTTGAGTTCTTATATATGCATCATCTATAGAAATATATGGTGTCCCGGTGTGGCGGTGTGGATTAATGCACTGCATTTGAATTGCAAAATTGAATGACTGCAAAGCCATTTGAATTGCAAGGTTGGAGGTTCAAGCTTACCAGCTGCTCCTTGGAAATCCTATACAGGGTCTCTATGGGTTGGAAACAGCTTGAGAGCATTTAACAACAACCATAGCAATATATGAAGTTCTGGTGTGGTGTAGTGGGCTAACGCACTGAACTACAAAGTTGGTTTGAACCACAAGGTTTCCAGTTCAAGCTCACTAGCTGTTCCTTGGAAACCCTATACAGGGTTGCTATGGGTAAAAACCAACTCAACAGCATTTAACAACAACAACAATAGTAATATATATATATATATATATGTATGTATTTGTCACAAATAGCATGTTGTCAAAAATAACCAACCCCTGTAAACAATGCACACATGTTTACTTATATAATGTATAATACAGTGTGCAATTATGGAAATAATTCAAATGAGGCTTTATAGTTGACAAAAAATTTGATGTGTATTATTTACATACAGATGGATCTTGGCTAAAAGCAGAGAATATCAGAAAGATGTTTACCTGTGCTTTATTGACTATGCAAAGGTTTTCAATTGTGTGTATCATGACAATCTATGGACAATATTGCGAAGTATGAGTAATCCTGAACACTTAATTGTGCTTAGGAGAAATCTATACATGGACCAGGAGGCTGTTGTATGAAAAGAACATGGAAACACCGAATGGTTTAAAATTAGGTTAAGTGTGCAAAAGGATTGTATTCTTTCACCATACTTATTCAACCTGTATGTCAAGAAATTTGGAAGACAACTATCTGGGCAACTGACTGGAAGAGAACCATATTTGTGCCCATTCCAAAGAGGTGACCCAACAGAATGCAGAAATCATCAGACAGTATCTTTGATATCCCATAAGAGTAAAGTTTTACTAAAGGTAATACAGAAATGGCTACAAGCATACATTGATAGAGAATTTCCAGAGGTTCAAGCCAGATTTTGAAGAGGATGTGGAACGAGGGATATCATTGTTGATGTCCAATGGATCTTTGCTGAAAGCAGAAAATGTCAGAAAGATGTTTACCTGTGCTTTATTGACTACACAAAGGCTTTCTATTGTATGGATCATGACAAGCTATGGACAACATTGCAAAGTTTGAATATTCCAGAATACTTAATTGTGCTTATGAGGAATCTGTACATGGACCAAGAGGCAATTGTTCAAACAGAACATGGGAACACTGAATGGTTTAAAATTAAGAAAGGTGTGTGACAGGGTTGTTTTCTTTCACCATAGTTATTCAGCCTGTATGCTGAGCAAATAATCTCAGAGAAGCTGGGTTACATGAAGAAAAACATGACATCAGGATTGGAGGAAGACTCATTAACAACATGTGAAATGCATATGATACAACCTTGCTCGCTGAAAGTGAATAGTGCCATGTCCGACAATAGCCTATACTCCGTGACCCACGCAGAGAGATTAAACCTGAGTAGGGGCGACAGGAGATGAGAAATAAAAAGGAAGACACAAGACACAAATGAAACAGGTAAAGTTAGAACCAGGTGGGACGCAGCACTCTGATGGAGATACTGCAGCCCAGACCTAGTGCTGTGAATCTATTTCATACACATCTGAAGGGAGGCACTTGAGGGAGGGTTAGGAATGCAGGAAAATCTTGTGTTGAAGGAGCATGCAGTAAGCAGAACTTTATCAGAAAACCTGTAACTTGTGGTAGCTAGCTGGAACACTGATTAGAAAGAACAGCAGTGCTAACAAAATAACAGGATGCCTAGCTAAGCAAACTGAGCTGAAGGTCATAGCTTTAAAGCCAAGCCTGTTGGCTGTCCTTTCCTCTGAGCCAACTGTTGCTGGTATCCAGAGGCAGACATAGACCCCCAGCTCAGCTGCTCCCAACAGAAGAGGACTTAAAATATTTACTGATGTAGATCAAAGAGCACCGCCTTTGGTATGGATTATATCTCAATGTAAAGAAAACAAAAATCCTCACCACTGGACCAATAAACACCATTCTTATCAACGGGGAAAAGATTCAAGTTAGCAAGGACTTCATTCTTCTTGGATCAACTATCAACTCTCATGGAAGCGGCAGTCAAGAAATCAAATGACATATTGCATTAGGCAAATCTGCTGCACAAGATCTTTTTAAAGTGTTGAAGAGCAAAGATGCCAGCTTGAGGACTAAGGTGCACCTGACCCAAGCCATACTATTTTAAACAACCTCATATGCATGCAAAAACTGGACATTGAATAAGGAAGACCACAGAAGAATTGATGCTTTTGAGTTATGGTGTTGGAGGAGAATATTGAAAGTGCTATGGGCTGTCAAAAGAACCAACAGATCTGTTTTGGATGAAGTGCAGCCAGAGTTCTCCTTGGAGGCCAGGATGGTGAAACTTCATCTCTCATACTTTGTATATATTGTCAGGAGAGACCAGTTACTGGAGAAGGATATCATGTTTGGTAGGGTGGAGAGTCAGAGAAAAAGAGGAAGACCCCCAGTGAGATGGACTGGCAAAGTGACAGCATCAATGGGCTCAAGTGTGGCAAAAATTGTGAGGTTGACCCAGAACCAGGCAGTGTTTCATTCTGTTGTACATAGGGGTCACTATGAGTTGGTACTGACTTGATAGCACCTAACAATAACAACAACAACAACAACAATGCTGAACACCTAATCCGAGAAGCTGGGCTATGTGAAGAAAAATGTAGCATCAGGATTGGAGAAAGACTCATTAACAATCTGCGATATGCAGATGATACAACCTTGCTTGCTGAAAGTGAAGAGGACTTAAAATACTGATGGATATCAAAGACCACAGCCTTAGATTGCATCTCAATGTAAAGAAAACAAAAATCCTCATCACTGGACCAATAAACACCATTCTTATCAATGGAGAAAAGATTGGAGTTGTCAAGGACTTTATTCTTCTTGGATAAACTATCAACACTCATAGAAGCAGGAGTCAAGAAATCAAACGACATATTGCATTAGACAAATCAGCTGCACAAGACCTTTTTAAAGTGTTGAAGAGCAAAGATATCAGCTTGAGGACAAAGGTGCGCCCGACCCAAGCCATGGTATTTTCAATAATATGATATGCATGCAAAAGTTGAACATTGAACAAGGAAGACCATAGAAGAATTTATATATTTGAGTTATGGTGTTGGAGGAGAATATTGAAAGTTCATGGGCTGCCAAAAGAACAAACAGATCTGTGTTGGAAGAAGTGTAACCAGAGTGCTCCTTGGAGACCTGGATGGCCAGTTTGTCTCTCATACTTCACACATATTGTCACGAGGAACCAATAACTAGAGAGAAATTTCATGTTTGGTAAAGTTGAGAGTCAGAGAAAAAGAGGAAGACCCCAATCCAGCAAGATGGAATGCCAAAGTGGCAGCATTGATGGGGTCAAGCTTGGCAACAATTGTGAGGTTGGCACAGGACCAGGCAGTGTTTTGTACTGATGTGCATAGGGTTATTATGAGTCGGTACTGACTTGATGGCACCTAACAACAGCAAGGGTAATCAATATCATGAATTCTAATTACATAAATTCTTGTTGCAACAGTTAAGCATTCACCTGCTAACTGGACGGTTGGCAGTATAAACTCCTCTAGAGGCTCTGTTGGAGGAAGACCTGACAAACTGCCCTCACAAAGACTATAGCCTAGAACTCTTATGAGATAGTTCTACTCTGTCACATAGAGTTGATATGAGTCAAAATTGACTCAATGGTACCAATCTACAATAAAAATAGAATAATTTTTTTTAGTACATTATGTAAGAGGAAATATGTATTCTACTGCATCTGCTTTCTACTATTGATGGTTAATTTAAAATGTTTAGCTATTATCAGTAATACCACTATGGACATTTTTAAACATGTCTTCTGGTGAACATATATGTTCATTTCTGTTGGGTATGTATTCAAGAGTGGAATTGATGGGTTATGGGGCAAATGCATATTTCATATAGTTTCCATAGTGGCTACATCAATTTATATTCAATATGAGGATTCTAGTTGCTTTAAATTCTCACCATTTGATGTTTTCTCTCTTTTAAATTTTAGTTAATTTGGTTGGTGTATTGTGGAGGAACTCTGGTGTCATAGTGGGTTATGCATTGGGCTGTTAACCACAAGGCCAGCAGTTCAAATCCTCCAGCCACTCTGCAGAGACTTTCTGTTCCCGTAAAGATTTACAGCCTCAGACACACTATACAGGGTTGTTATGAGTCAGAACCAACTTGAAGGCACAAAACAACATTGTGTTACCACATTCTGCCTTTAAATTTGTATTTTCTTGATGACTAGTAACAATGGTACATTAATTGACCATTTAGCTACCTATCTCCTGAAGTGTTTGTTGAAGAATTTATTCCATTTTTAGGAGTCACACAGACATCTCCTTCCCACTCTCTTTTGATACTTCTACTTTTCCTCTATCGTTGACAAGACTGCATACTATCCCACTCCTTGAATATGTGACTCTTCCTTTTAAACCTTCCTTTTTCTTCAAGGTGTATTTAAATGCTTCACTTCCATCATGTCTTACTTTCCTAAGTCTCCAACCAAACATGCCATCACCTTTCTCTGATACTTTATAAATTTTTATTTTAAATTTCTGTTGATAGCATGTTCATTCTTGAACCATAGATATGTTTGTACTTGTTACTTGACCCCTATTTCAGAGCTTTTAATCAGTGGATGTGGTTGTTAATTGTTTTCTAGGCAGTTCCAACTCATAGCAACCCTTTACAGAATTTCCAAGAAATGGCTGGTGGGTTTGAACTGCCAGTTGTGGTATGTTGTGTTTTTGTTCTCATTTGTTTCTGGGAACCTTGTGAATTCACATTTTATTTCTTCCACTGCTTACTCTCTTTTCAGCAGGGTGCTATTCAGTTTCCATGTATCTGACTTTATTGCCTTAGTCTTTCTAGTGCTGATTTCTAATTTTATGGCATTGTGGTCTGAGAAAATGCTTTGTAGTATTTTGATGTTTGTAAATGTATGGAGATTTGTATTGTAGCCTAAGATATGTTCTATTTTGGAGGATGTTCCATATGCATGTGAAAAAAATGAGTATGGTGCTGTTGTTGGGTTGAATGTTCTATATACATCTATGAGGTCAAGTTGGTTGATTGTGTTGTTTAGTTCCTCTGTGTCTTTGTGGAGTTTCTTTCTGATTGTTCTATCCTTTTTTAAAAAATCATGTATTAAAATCTCCCACTATTATTATAGATTTGTCTGTTTCTTTTTCAAATCTATTAAGAGTTTGCTTCATATATTTTGGAGCTCTTTCATTGGGAGCATAGATATTATGGTTATGTTATCTTGTTCAATTAGCCCTTTAATTATGAGATAATGTTCATCTTTATCTATTATGCTAGTTTTTGCCTTAAAGTTTATTTTATCAGAGATTAGTATTGCGATCCCTGCTCATTTTTTATTGCAATTAGCTTCCTATATTTTTTCCATCCTTTTTTGAGTCTGTTTTTGTCTTTGTGTGTAAGGTGTATCTCTTGCAGACAGCATATTAAAGATTTTGTTTTCTAATACATTCTGCCACTGTCTTTTAACTGATGCATTTAAACTGTTGACATTCAGTGTAATTATCAGTAGATATGGATTAATTTCTGTCATGTTTGTTTTGTATTTTGTGGTGCTTCTGGTTTCTTTGTTCTGCATGCTGTGCTGAGTTCATGTTTTCTTTCTTTCTTTTTTTTTTTTTTCTTGTCAGTTTCTTCACAGTTTTAATTTTACCATGTTCTTTTTAGATTTTCATTTTCTTGGTATGTTGTGAAGTGTTAATTTTCTTTGAGGTTACCTTATTTTCTATTAACCTTTTCCTCCATTTAAAATAGTCTCTTTCATACTGTAACCTCCTCACCACCAGGTTCTCTGTTCCTATGTTTTTACCTTCTTAAACATTTTAACTGTTTTGATCATAGACTGACCTCTCAGATCCTCTTAATATGGTCTTAGGATTTTGTTCTGTTCTGGACTCTTCCATTTGTCTATTGAGTTCTGAATGGTGCTGCCACATATGTCAGTCTCTGGTCCAAAGACCTCCCTTTAGGATGTTTTGAAGCTTGGGTTTGACTTTGGCAAAATCCCTTTGCTTCTGTTTATCCTAGAATGTTGTTATTACCCTTATTTGATTTTATTACTTCATATTTTGATTGACAGCTTTGCTGGATAGACAATTCTTGGTTGGTAGGTTTTTTTTTTCCCCTTTCAGGTTTTTATGTATGTGTCCCCATTGCCTTCTTCTTCTTCTTTTTTTAAATGTTTTATTGTGAATTATGTGATCGTTTACATGAGAGAATATTAGTTTTATATTCATCCTATCGTATATTGTTTCATTGCCATGGTTACAATACCTCCATGCATCAGCAACTAAAGGGTATACCCTGCAAGCCTGCACACTGGACGTCAGCACACAGCCCCTCTGCCTCTCCAGGGCTGTCCACAGCCGCTCCATCTCTCCACGTCATCATCTCTGCCTCCATCTCTGGCGTCATTGCTTTTCTGGGTAGGGTCCCGCTTTCTGCTCTTCACCCTTGATAGTCCCAGGGACCTCAGCTCCTAGACTGCAAAGTTAATCACTCCTCCTTGCTATAAAACATCTAGCTTTACATTTCCAAACCTTACAATCAATCCTGATAACAATTATTCACTATTGTATCACAAGAGATCTATCTGCATTTCCTTTCATCAGCCCTGCCTAGACTACTCAGTGGAGATTCTACCTTCCTCCATGACCTCTAGATCTAGGTTCCCTCTTGAAAGCTTGTAAGCCAGTCACTTCATGCCTTAATAGCAAC
>NW_006408548.1:6209099-6210440 GCF_000296735.1 Chrysochloris asiatica | reverse complement strand
GGGTCTCTTATGATACAATAGTGAATAATTGTTATCAGGACTGATTGTGAGGGCTGGAAATATAAAAGGTAGACATTTTATAGCAAGGAGGGGAGTGATTAACTTTTCACTCTAGGAGTGGAGGTCCCTAGGACCATCAAGGGAGAAGAGCAGAGAGCGGGACCCAACCCAGAGAAGCAGTGATGCCTGAAATGGAGGCAAAGATGATGATGTGGAGCGATAGAGCAGCTGGACACTTTAGATCCAGAGAGGGAGAGCGACTGTGTGCTGAAGACATGAGGGGTACAGGGGAAGGATTGCAACCATGGCAATGAGACGATATATCTATATCTATATATCTATATAGATAGATAGATATCTATATCTATATCTATATCTATATCTATATATATGATAGAATGAATGTAAAACTAATGTTCTCCCATGTAAACTATCACATAATTCACAATAAAACAGTTAAGAAAAAAAAAAAAAAAAGATTGTGTGCCTTCAGGCAGGAGGCTGGCTTACAGAATGTGCCCTTTGGACATTTAAATGAATATATCTATATTTGATTTGTTTTGTATGTGTGCATCAAATATCTTTGCTTTCTTGGGATATATAAGATAAGAAGGGAGCCATTTCTGTTACATGTGTTTTAGTTATATCATGTTAGGCACAAGCATGACATTACAATTTTCTTTATTTAGAAAGTATGTATATAGCTTATAGGTTTCAAGTTGATAAGGGTGGACTGTAATGGTTAGGGTTCTGTGTCAACTTGACTAGGCCAGGATATCCAGAAGTTTCACAATTGGGATGTGCTTATTCCCATGGATAACTACTACAGGCATAATTAACTCTGATGATTGACTATGAGTAGCCAATCAATTAAATGGGCACTACCTTGGATGTGTGGCCTGTTCCCAATATAATGGACACGCAAGAAGGACTTTCTCTCTCCCTTCTGTTGGGGAACTGGGATTCTGCAATTGTAAGTCATTTCCTTGATAATAAACTTCTCTCTGGTAGTGTAGTGGTTACGAATCAGGCTGTGAACCACAAGGTCAGTTGTTCGAAACTACCAGCTGTTCCACAGGAAAAAGATGAAGCTCTTGGCGCCCATAAAGATTTACAGCCTCGGAAACCTTGTACAGGGTCGCTATGAGTCAGAACCGACTCCACAGCACTTAACAACAACTGTTTATGTTGTTGTTGTTAAGTGCTGTCGAGTTGGTTCCAACTCATGTTGTTGTTTGTTGTTAAGTACTGTGGAGTCGGTTCTGACTCATAGTTACCCTACATAGGGTTTCCGAGGCTGTAAATCTTTACGGGAGCAGACCGCCTCATCTGTCTCCCGCA
>NW_006408548.1:6203252-6205269 GCF_000296735.1 Chrysochloris asiatica | reverse complement strand
CATTTTGGGTAGCCAATGTCCAAGTTGCCCACCCCTGTCTACTCTGTGTATGGAGTGGGTGGGAATGATCCTTGCTGTAAAGATTTGTTCCCTCTTTTAAGTTACTACATCCATAGGTGTAGGTCAATTTCATGAAACTGTATCAGATTACTCTTTTTTCCTTCTTTCTTCTTCTAGTTGAGCTCTTATCATCCATTCATTGAAGCCAGGTCAAGTGGGTATTATTTGCAAGTGTGGGTTTTCTTGTGCATAATATGCCCTCTCTTCTTATCAGCTGGATGCTTCATTCTCCATCCTAGTCCTCTGTGGCTATTATCACTGACTCTGGGCCCAAGAGTCCCCAGGTCTTGCCACACTGCTGGCTAACTAGGTCTCCACCTGGAGTCACAGGAGTCTGTTGACCATTGTAGAGCTTAGCTCACAGCTTTATTGCTGCTTTTCCCTCATTTCCCTTTATCGGTGGCGAACGTGGTCACCAATCAGAGTGTGTATTCATACTGAGTCTTAGTCTTGGAAGGGGGTTTGCTCTGAGGGAACCCAACCACTTGCCTTGATGTCCCCTGGGCAAACAACTTGCTTGTTCTTATAGTAATCAATTGATCTGTCATTATTGTTTTGTATTTTTCCTGTCAGCCTTTCTGTCAAGAAGTATCTTCTGTTCTTCTAGTCACTGCAGGTTGGTCTGCTTGTCCTTTCAAGTGCAAATTTCCCACCTCAGAAGATTCTGGATGCTGTTCAGGATTCCACCTATAGTCTTATGTAATGCAAAGGCTCTACAGGAAGCCTCCTTCACTGCGCAAATTGTAACCCCATTTTAGATATTCCAGTCAGTTATAGGCAGAAGATGGACTTACAAGTTTTCTATGGTGATATTTCTGGCTATTCCTTTCTCTCCCCCTCCAGTGTCTATTTTATAATGGTATGCAAGGGAAACCAAGATTCAAAAGACAGTCAAGCATCTTAACATTATTTCCCCCTTTTGCCCATTCCAACCATGTCTCAATCCCTGTATCCCAGAGTCCTGTTGTTCCAAGGTTGTACATACATCAATCTTTCCCTCTGTCCCACTTAGCCCTTGAAAACCCATCCACTTTGTACTTCCATTCCCCTTCCCCTTTTATATTGCCCCCTCCCCAGCACCCAAACTATCCTGTGTCTATTCCCTGCCCTGTTCTCCAGCTTCCCCTCCCTGCCCTGTTCTCCAGTACCCCCCTCACCCCACCCTCCACATCCCAGCAAACAGCAAAGAATTCCCCCTCCCCCATTTAGTATGGGTTCTTTTTCTTAGTCTTTTACAGTAGTGGTTCTATGTAATATTTTTTCTTTTGTGACAAACTAATATCACTCAACATAATGTCCTCAAGGTTCATCCATGTTATGCGGTGGCTTGCAGCTTCCTTGTTCTTCAAGGTAGCATAGTATTCTATTGTGTGTGTATGTACAACAGTTTGTTTATCAATTCTTCAATTGATGGGCACTTAGGCTGTCTCCATCTTTTTGCTATTGTAAATAGTGCTGCTATGGACATTGTTGTTGTTATTAAGTGCCACTGAGTTGGTTCCGACCCATAGTAACCCTGTACAGGGTTTCCGAGGCTCTAAATCTTTACAGGAGCAGAAAGCCTCATCTTTCTCCCGTGGAGTGGCTGGTAGTTTCCAACTGCTAACCTTGCGGTTCGCAGCCGGATTCATAACCACTACGCTACCAGAGATCCTTGCTATGGACATTGGTGTGCATATATCTACTTGTATTATGGCTCATATTTCTTGTAGGTAAATAACAAGTAAAGGAATTGCTGGATCATTAAGTATTTCTATTTCCAAACTTCTGAGAAAGCACCATATTGCTTTCCAGAGAGGCTGGACCACTTTGCAATCCCACCAACAATGTAGGAGGGTACCAGTCTTGCCGCATACTCGCTAGCATTTACTGTCCTCTACTTTTATTATCTTTGCTGTTATTGCTGGTGTGAGATGATATCTCATTGTTGTTTTGATTTGCATCTCTCTAATGGCTA
>NW_006408548.1:6202234-6202838 GCF_000296735.1 Chrysochloris asiatica | reverse complement strand
TGGGATTCACATTTAGGTATTTAATCCATGTTGAGTTGGTTTTTGTATAAGGTGTGTTTCAATCTTTTGCATATCACTTTCCAGTTCTGTCAGCACCATCTGTTCAAGAGACTATCAACCCCCCATGCAATATATTTAGGTGTTTTGTCAAAAATCAGGTGGCTGTATGTAGATGGGTTAATTTCTAGATTCTCGATTCTGTTCCATTGATCTATGTATCTTTTATTGTAACAGTGCTAAGCTCTTTTGACCACTGTAGCTGTGTAGTAAATTTTGAAGTTTTGGAATGAGGGTTTCCAACCTTATTCTTCTTCTTAAGCAGCACTTTGCTTATCCTTGGTCTCTTTCCTTTCCATATAAAGTTTGTAATAGTTTTTTTTCCTTCAGGAATCTGTATTGGGATTGCATTATATGTGTAAATTGCTTTGGATAGTATTGACATTTTACAATGTTAAGTCTTCCTATCCAGGAGCATGGTACATTCTTGCATTTTTGTAGGTCTCTCTTGGTTTCTTATATTAGTGTTTTGTAGTTTTCTTTGTATAAGTCCTTTGTTTCTCTGATTACATTTATTCCTAGATATTTCATCCTTTGGGTGGCTATT
>NW_006408548.1:6193878-6201160 GCF_000296735.1 Chrysochloris asiatica | reverse complement strand
TCTGTTCAGGTTTTCTACTTCACTGTGTGTACGTTTAGGAAGGTCGCGTTTATCTAAAAATGTATCCATCCCTTCTAAGTTTTCAAATTCATTGGGGTACAACTCTTCATAGTATTCTGTTATTATCCTTTTGATTTCCTTTGGTTCTGTTGTGACATCGTCCATGTGGTTTCTAATGTGTGTTATTTGTGTCCTCGCCCTTTTTTCTTTTGTTAGTTTTGCCAATGGTCTTTCAAGTTTGTTAATCCTTTCAAAGAACCAGCTTCTTGTCCTGTTGATTCTTTCTATAGTTTTTCTGTTTTCTATCTCATTTATTTCTGCTCTCATCTTTATTATTTCTTTTCTTTTGGTGGCTGTACGTTCCCTCTGTTGGTCTGTTTCTAATTGTTGTAGATGCTGTGTTAATGTGTTAATTCTTTTTGAATGTGTGCATTTATTGTCCTCTCAGCACCGCTCTCATCGTGTCCCAAGGATTTTGGTCTGCTGTGTTTTCATTCTCATTTGATTCTAAAACTTTGTGAATTCACATTTAATTTCTTCTACTCCCCAGTTGGTTTTCAACAGGGTGTTATTCAGTTTCCATGTATTTGACTTGATTTCCTTGGTCTTCTTATTGTTGGTTTTTAATTTGATAGCATTGTGGTCTGAGAAGATGCTTTGCAGTATTTTGATATTTGTAAATTTATGGAGATTTGTTTTGTGGCCTAAGATATGGTCTATTCTGGAGAATGTTCTATGTGCACTGGAAAGGAATGTGTATTGTGCAGTTGTTGGGTTGAATGCCAAAAATAAAAAATAAAAAAGAAAAGAAAAGAAAATCAGAGCCAAGCAAAACCAACAAAGTGTATTGTCCACCTTTGCTCCAATGTTCCTGCAGCATTTTTCCATGGTGTTTATGCTCCCCCGCTTGGTCTTGCAGTTTGGTCTCACCTAAGATGTCAGCTCCAGGCCTCTGAGCCTGGCAGATTCAAAAGTACCTATTTCTCTCTTCAGCTTCAAGTTCCGCTAGCTATAAGTCTTCAAATTTAAAAAATTTTCCTAACTATGTGGTTCTGAGTTTTGGAGCTCTGCCCTGGATCTGCTTTGCCTGATATTCTTTGGTATGGCTTATGGCAAACTTAACTGCACTGCCACCCTTGTTGTTGTTGTTGTTGTTAAGTGCCGTCGAGTCGGTTCCGACCCATAGCGACCCTGTACAGGGTTTCCGAGGGTGCCACCCTAGCTCTCATCAAGTCCTGCCTGCCTTCTTGCCTTACTTCTTTTGGTTGAGATCAGAGCTTAATCTGATTTGCTTGACTTTGTATGTAACACTTCTCTTTTCCCTAGATGCTTTCAGGATTCTCTCCTTTTCTTTGATTTTGGATAGTTTAATTATAATATGTCTTGGTTTTTTTCTTTTGGGATCTATCCTTCCTGAGGTTTGTTCCCCTTCTTGAATTCTTATCGTTTTCTTTTTTAGGCTGTTAGGGAAATTTTCTTCCAGCAGTTCTTCAACTAGCTCATCTGTGAACTTGTGTGATTATTCCTATTCTGGAATACCAATAACTCTTAAGTTATTTCTTTTCATATTGTCCTACATGAATCTTAGACTTGCTTCAGATTTTGTATCCATTTTTCTGTTTGCTCTTCTATCTTAGTCATATTGAGACATTTGACTTCCACCTAACTAGTTCCGGCTTCCATCTCTTCAGCTGTATTCCTTTATCCTTTCAGTGTATTGTTCATTTCTGATATTTTATTATTAATCATTTGAATCTCTTTTTGCAGGTTTTGAATTGTTTTCAATGCTGTATCTATCTTATTTGATTGTTCCTGTAGCATTTTTCTGACTTCTTCCTTATTTTTCTCAATCCCTCTGTGGAGCATTTGGATGAATCTCAGTATCATTTTCCTGAATTCCTTCTCAGGCAGTTCCAAAGCCTGCCTTTCTTCCAATGTGATGTTTAGACCTACCTCCTGCTCATTTGTCTGTCACTCTATCTGGTTTGTGGACATATGCCAATATGGTCAGCTGTTTCTTGGGCATCTTCAGTAGCTAGGTGTGATTTTAATAATTATGTGAATGTATGTTGATGTTTTATTATGATTTCTGATTGCCTCTAGGTAAATGTGATCAGGAGATGGGCTTCCCTTTTCACTTTTTTTAATTACTCAGAGTAACTGTGTCAGGTGTTGGCTGCCTATCTGGTGTATAGCAGCTTGTATTGACCCTTGCCTGGATGGTGGGATTTTATAGGGTGTGATTGTAGCCTGACTACATGACCACTGTCTCTTCTTGGGTAATGTAGGGAGAGAAAGAGACCCCTAAACATAAAAAGGGGGCCAAAAAAAAAAAAAAAAAAAAAAAACCATCAACAGCAACCACCAAAGCCACCTTGTCCACTGAAGTTTCCTCCATGACCGAATTTGTCATTCCCACCAAAACTACCTCTACGTATACCACCAAAGTTTCCAGAACCACTTGGATCTTTTTGACTGGAGGAAGAACTGGCCATCTCTTGTATTGACAGGGCTTTCCTTACTTTATAGTTGGGCCATTCACAGTATGGTACTTCTGAATAACAATCTTATCTACAGAGTCATGGTCATCAAAAGTTACAAAAGCAAAGCCCCTCTTCTTGCCACTGCCTCAGTCTGTCATGATTTCAATATTCCTATACTGCTCAAAATAATCTCTTAGGTGATGCTCTTCAGTGTTTTCTTTAATGCCACCAACAAAAATCTTTTTCACAGCTAAGTGGGCACCTGGTATTTGAGTGTCTTCTTGTGAAATGCCCCTCTTTAGTTCCACCACTCTTCTATCCACCTTGTGTGGCCATGCATTCATGGCTGCATCCACTTCCTCCACAGTAGAGTAAGTGACAAACCCAAAGCCTCTGGAGCGCTGGTGTTTGGATCTCTCATCACACCACAGTATGTGAGTTTCCCCCATTGCTCAAAATGGCTCCTCGGACTCTCATCTGTTGTTTCGGAGCTCAACCGTCCAATGAAGAGTTTCTGCAACTGTTCAGGCTCTTTAGGAGACTCTGACTTTGACATGATGACAATGAGATAAAAAAACAAAACAAAGACTAATAATGCATCCTCTATACGCCCCATTATCAGAGAGGAGCCTGTTTGGTTTTAAGCAGCACCTTTTCCCTTTTTAGATTCTGCTAAGCAGATCTGTGCACATGTGTAGTAGAACCCTCTGGGGGTGAGAGAGTGTCCACTTACTCAGGCACCCCCCTCTAGCCACCATAATGGAGGTACACAGCCCGTGAGAGACCAGTGAACAGAGAGAGATAAAAAAGAGTGTCTACACCTTTATCTCCAAGGATGGGTCAGATGTCTGTGGTTGGAGTGTTTCTCTGATCCTTCACCTGCTCGGTCACGGCCAAGATGGCCACTCTGGGAGCCACTGGTGCCAACTGATCAGAAAACACCACTTTTATTTCTTCTGCTACAAGATCCACTGGCTGTAAGCCTTCAAATTTTATAAATATTCCATTATATGTAGGTCAGATTCCTGGGACCATCCCCTGAACTTGCTTCATCTTGTATTCTGTGTTATTGCTAGCAGAGGTCTGCAGCGTACTTCTCCTTAATCCACCATTCTATCTTGCAACTGAACTTCCAATCTTGTAGTTATCAGTCCATTGCTTATACTGGTGGTGGCTGTGTGTTGTGGAGTTGGTTCCAACCCATAGAGACCCTGTACAGGGTTTCCAAGGCTGTAAGTCTTTACGGGAGAAGAATGCCTCATCTTTCTCCCATGGAACAGCTGGCAGTTTTGAACTGCTGAACTTGTGGTTCACAGCCCGATTCATAACCACTATGCTACCAGAGCTCCTTATAGTGCTAATATATTGCTTATACTAGCAACCTATTAATACATCATGTAATCAACTAGTGTTTCACAAAATTTTTTTATATACGTAAGAGAATAGATAGAATATAAATAAAATAGAAAATATGGAGTTGCTAGAGAAATTTGAAAAACATTATCCTATTGACAGTAACCACCACTTATCTGTCAGTTTGTCATACTGTGGTGCCTTGTGAGTTGCTGCGATTCTGGAAGCTATGCATGGGTATTTTAAAAACCATCAGGGTAACCCATAGTGGACATGTTTCATAGTAGCTTCCAAATGAAGACAGACTAGGAAGGAGAGATGAACCACTTACAAATATTTAGTTACTGAATCTTATAATAGCAGAGAAACACTGTCCAATATAGTGCTGGAAAATGAACCCTTCAGGTTGGAAGGCACTCAAAATGCAACTGGGGAAGAGCTGCCTCCTCAAAGTAGAGATGACTGTGATGATGTGAATGGAGTAAAGCCCTTGGGACCTTCATTTGTTGATGGGCCACAACTCAAAATGAAGAGAAACAGCTGTAAACATCCATTAATAATCAGAACATGGAATGTATGAACTATGAATCTAGGAAAATTGGAATTTGTCAAAAATGAAATGGAATGCATAAATATTGATATGTTATGCATTTGGGAGCTAAAATGGACTGGTATTGGCCATTTTGAATATGATAACTACATGGTTTGTTATGTCTGGAATGACAAATTGAAGAGGAATGGTGTTGTATTCATCAACAAAAACAACATAAAAAGCTTTTTCACAAGGTACAACACTGTCAGTGATAGGATAATATCCATGCATCTACAGGGAAGAGCAGCTAATACCACTATTATTCAAATATATATACCAAAAAATAAAGCCAGTGAGGATGAAACAGAAGAATTCTACCAACTTCTTCAATCAGAAATTGATCAAATGTGTAATCAAGATACACTGATAATCACTGACTACTGGAATGCAAAGGTTAGAAATAAAGAGGAAGAACAGAAGATGGAAAATATGGCTTTGGTGATAGAAATGATGCTGGAAATCACATGATAGAATTATACAAAACCAGTGATTTTTTAATTTCAGATACCTTCTTTAGATAGCATAAGAGACAACTATACACCTAGACCTAGCCAGATGGAATGCAAAGAAACCAAATTTACTACATCTGTGGAAAGAGATGATATCATCAGCCAAAACAAGGCCAGGGGCAGATTGTCGAACAGACCATCAATTGCTCATATGCAAATTCAGAATGAAGCTGAAGAAAATGAAAACAAGTCCACAAGAGCTGAAATATGACCTTGAATAAATCCCACCTGAATTTAGAGATCATCTGAAGAACAGCTTTGATACTTTAGACATTAACGACTGAAGAGCAGAAGAGTTGTGGGATGACATCAAGAATATCATACATGAAGAAGGCAAAAAGTCATTAAGAAGAAAAGAAAGAAGGAAAAGATCCAACATGGATGTCAGAAGAGACACTGAAACCTGCTCTCCAGCGTGGAGATGCTAAAGTAAAAGGAAGAAATGAGGAGGTCCAAGAGCAGAACAGAAAATTTCAAAGGTCAGCTTGAGAAGACAAAGTCAAATATTACAACGAAATGTACAAAGATCTGGAATTAGGAAACCAAAAGGAAAGTACATAATCAATACTTCTCAAGCTGAGGGATGTGAAGAAAAAATTCAAGCCTCAACTTTCATTATTGAAAGATTCTCTGGGCAAATTATTGAATGATGCAGAAAACATCAAAAGAAAATGGAAGGAATACACTGAGTCATTGTACCAAAAATAAATGATTGATATTCAATTGTATTAAGAGGTAGCATATGATCAAGAGCCAATGATACTGAAGGAAGAAGTCCAAGGTACATTGAAGCAATTTACAAAGAACAAGGCACCAGGAAATGATGGAATAAAAATTGAAATCTTTCAAGACAGTGAGGTGGACCAGGAGGCACTCACTCACCTCTGCCAAGAAACGTGGAAAACAACTATCTAGACAACTGACTGGAAGAGATCCACTTTTGTGCCCAATTCCAAATAGAGGTGACCCAATAGAATGCAGAAGTTATTGGACAATATCTTTGATAACCCATGAGAGTAAAGTTTTACCTTTAGTAAAAACTTTACAGAAATGGCTGCATGCATACATTGACAGAGAACTTCCAGAGGTTCAAGCCGGAGTCAGAAGAGGACATGGAATGGGTACTATCATTGCTGACGTCAGATGGAGCTTGGCTAAAAGCAGAGAATACTAGAAAGGTGTTTACCTGTGCTTTATTTACTATGCAAAGGCTATCGATTGTGTGGCTCATGACAAGCTACGGACAACACTGCAAAATGTGAGTATTCTTAAACACATAATTGTGCTCATGAGGAACCTGTACAATGACCAAGAGGCAATTGTTCAAACAGAACATAGAAATACTGAGTGGTATAAAATTAGGAAAGGTATGCAACAGGATTGTATTCTTTCACCATATTTATTCAACCTGTATGCTGTGCAAATAATCAGAGATGCTGGGTTATATGAAGAAAATCTTGACATCAGGATTGGAGGAAGATGCATTAGCAACCTGCAATGTGCAGATGATACAACCTTGCTTGCTGAAAGTGAGTAGGACTTAAAATATTTACTGATGAAGATCAAAAACCATAGTCTTCGGTATGGATTCCATTATCAATATAAAGAAAACAAAATTCCTCACCATTATAAACAAAATGGTCCTATAAACAACATTCGTATCAATGGAGAAAAGATTGAAGTTGCCAAAAACTTCATTCTTCTTGGACCAAAAATCAACATGCATGGAAGCAGCAGTCAAGAAATCAAACAACGTGATCAGCAATACCAAAGAATACCAGATGAAGCGGGTTCAGGGCAGAGATCCAAAACTCTGAACCACATAGGTAGGATTATTTTTAAAGTTTGAAGGCTTATAGCTAGTGGAAGTTATAGTGGAAGTAAGAAATTGTGTACTTTTGAATCTACCGGGCTCAGCGGCCCAGAGCTGACAACTTTGGCGAGACCAAATGGCAAGACCAAGTGGGGAAACAGACTCACCATGGAATAACACCACGAGAAACTTGGAGTAAAGGTGGACAATACACTTTGTCTGTTTTACTTTGTTCTGATTTTCTTTTTTTTTGGTATCTGTTCATTCGCCACCCACTGTTTGCACACCTCAATTCTGGTGACTAGATGGGGTGAGCGAGTGGACACACCCCACCCCCACCACTGGTGGGTTCTTCTGCCACACATGTGCACAGATACTCTCAGCCCAAGAGCCATCCCTAACCTGTTTTTTAATATGGAAAAGGCCAGAACAAGGGGTGTGGAGAGGGAAAGAAAGTTTAACAACAAAACAGGCAGAAAATTAAATTAAATCCTGAGGGATAGCATAACAACCAACAGTGGCATCTTGAAAT
>NW_006408548.1:6190725-6193584 GCF_000296735.1 Chrysochloris asiatica | reverse complement strand
TAGACTACAGTATCCAGTCTAGTTTTTTTGTTGTTTTATTGCTGTTTCTGTTTTGTTGTTTTATGCTCCCCCCTTTAACCTTTGGGGGACTCTTTATCTCCCTATATTACCCAAGAAGAGACAGCAACTGTTGCCATATAGTCAAGCTACAATCACACTCTATAAAACACCAAAACCCAGACAAGAACCAATAACAAATACCATACAACAGGGAGGCAGACAACACCTCTGAAAGTTACTCTGAGTTAAGCAATAAGAAGAGTGAAAAGGGAAGCTCACATCCTGATCACATCTACCTGGAAGCAATCAGCAAGCATAAAAAATATCAAAACACACACTCAATTAAATATTAAGGCCACAGATAAACACGAAACATGTCCAAGAAGCAAAAGCAGATGACCTTATCAGCACATGTCCAGAAAAAAAGATAAAATATCTGAGACAAATGACTTAGAGGTAGACCTGGACTCCATTCTTGAAGGAGGGCAGGTCTTGGACATGCCTGAGAAGGAATTCAGAAAAATGATTATAAAAGGTTTCAAAACACTTTACAATGGAATTGAGAAAAATCAGGAAGAAGTCAGGAAAGCACTACAGGAACAATCAAATAAGATAGATACAGCATTGGAAACAATTCAAAATCTACAGAAAGAGGTCTAAGATGGCTTCACTGGTGAGTTCTACCAAACATTCAGAGAAGAGTTGTCACCAATTCTACTAAAATTATTCCAGAAGATAAAGGAGGATGGAAAACTTCCTAATACATTTTATGAAGCAAGCATAACCCTCATACCAAAACCAGGGAATGACCTCACTAGGAAAGAAAATTATAGACCAATATACCTCATGAACATAGATGCAAACATTCTCAACAAAATCATAGTCAACAGCATGCAGCAGCACATCAAAAAGATAACACAACATGATAAAGTGGGATTCATATCAGGGATGCAAGGATGGTTCAACATTAGAAAAACAATCAACATTATCCACCATATAAATAAGAAACAAGAAAAGAACCACATGGTCGTATCGATTGATACAGAAAGGCCATTTGACAAAATCTAACATCTATTCCTTATAAGAACCTTCAACAAAGTAGGAATTGAAGGGAAATTCCTCAACATAATTAAGAGCATATATAAAAAACCAACAATTTACATTATTCTCAATGGAGAGAAACTGAAAGCCTTCCCTCTGTGAAGAGGAACCAGACAAGGATGCTCTTTGTCACCATTCCTATTCAATATTGTGCAGGAAGTCTTATCAAGAGCTATACAGCAACAGGGAAATTAAAGGCATCCAAATCGGCAAAGAGGAAGTAAAACTCTCTCTATTTGCAGACAATATGATCCCATACATAGAAAACCCCAAAGACTCAATAAAAAAGCTATTAGATCTATTGGAAGATTCAGCAAAGTAGCAGGATGTGAGATCAACATACAAGTCAGTTGGATTCCTCTATACCAAAAACAACAGAGCTGAAAAGGACTTTAGGAAAGCAATACCATTTACAATAGCCACCCAAAGGATGAAATATCTAGGAATAAATGTAATCAGAGAAACAAAGGATTTATACAAAGAAAACTACAAAACACTACGACAAGAAACCAAAAGAGACCTACAAATATGCAAGAATGTACCATGCTCCTGGATAGGAAGACTTAACATTGTGAAAATGTCAATACTGCCCTAAGCAATTTACACATATAATGCAATCCCAATCCAGATTCTAATGACATTCTTCAAAGAGATGGAAAAAACTATTACAAACTTTATATGGAAAGGAAAGCGACCAAGGATAAGCAAAGCACTGCTTAAGAAGAAGAATAAGGTTGGAAACCGCTCACTTCCTGACTTCAAAATTTACTACATGGCTACAATGGTCAAAACAGCCTGGAACTGGTACAATGAAAGATACATTGATCAATGGAACAGAGTCGAGAATCCAGAAATTAACCCATTGACATACAACCAAGTGATTTTTTACAAAACACCTAAATATATCACATGGAGAGGTGATAGTCTCTTCAACAGATGCTGTTGGCAGAACTGGAAAGCGATATGCAAAAGATCGAAACAAGACCTTTACCTCACATTTTGTACCAAAATCAACCCAGCATGGATTAAAGACCTAAATGTGAGCCCCCAAATTATGAAGGTCATCAATGAATAAATAAGGACAAATGTGAGCACTCTAATACAGGGAATACACAGAATATGAAACATTTTTAAAACTACACAAACAAAAGTAGCCAAAATAGATGAGTGGGACATACTAAAAATGAAAACTTATGTGCATCAAAAGACTTCACCAAAAGAGTAAAAAGGAAACCCACATAAGGGAAAAAATCTTTTGCAATGACACGTCAGACAAGAGACCCATTTCTATAATATATAGGAAATTATGTCACCTCTACAAGAAAAAGACAAATAACCCAATTTTAAAAAAATGGTCATAGAACATGAACAGACACTTCACCAAGCAGGAGATCCAGGCAGCCAACAAATATATAAAGAAATGTTCATGATCCCTAGTCATTGTTGTTGTTTTTAAGTGCTATCGAGTCAATTCTGACCCACAGTTGTTAGAGAGATGCAAATCAAAACAACAATAAGTTATCATCTCACACCAGCAATAATAGCAAAGATAAAAAATGTAGACAATAAGTGTTGGCCAGGATGTGGGGAGACTGGAATGCTCCTGCGTTGCTGGTGGGATTGCAAAATGGTCCAAGCTCTCTGGAAAACAATATGGCACTTCCTCAGAAGGTTGGAAATAGAAATACCTTATGATCCAGCAATTCCTCTACTTGGTATTTACCCACAAGAAATAGGAGCCATGACATGAGTAGATAT
>NW_006408548.1:6175857-6190625 GCF_000296735.1 Chrysochloris asiatica | reverse complement strand
ATAAACAAGCTGTGGTACATACACACAATGGAATATCATGCTACCTTGAAAAATAACAAGGAAGCTGCAAGCCACCGCCTAACATGGATGAACCTTGAGGACATTATATTGAGTGAAATTAGTCAGTCACAAAAGGAGAAATACTGCATAGGACCACTGTTGTTAAAGACTAAGAAAAACAACCCATACTAAAGGGTTGGGGGTTGTTCTCTGCTGGTTACCGGGATATGAAGGGTGGGGTTAGGGGAGGGAGGCGAAGATGGACTACAGGGTAGGGAATAGACACAGGATAGTTTGGGTGCTAGGGAGGGGAACAATACACAAAAAGAGGAGGGAATTGGAAGAAAATGGCAGATGCTAAAACAATTAGGCAAGTTTGTATGGGTTAAGTGGGACAGAGATAAATAATGATGTATGCACAACCTTGGAACAACAGGGCTCTGGGATACAGGGATTGAGATATGGTTGGAATGGGGAAAAGAGGGGAAATAATGTTGATGCTTGACTGTCTTTTAAATATTGGTTTCCCTGGCTTACCATTATAAAATAGACACTTCAGGGGGAGAGAAAGAAAGAGCCAGAAATTTCACCATAGAAAGCTTGTAAGTCCTTCTTCAGCCGATAACTGATTGGAATACCTAAAATGGGGCTACAACGTTCCCAGTAAAGGAAGCTTCCTGTAAAGTCTCTGTGTTACATAGGTGGAATCCTAAACCCCATCCAGGATCTTCTGAGGTGGGACATTTCCACTGAAAAGCACAAACAGACCAGCCTGGAGCAGCTAGAAGAACAGAAGATACTTCTTGAAAGAAAACCGACAGGAAAAATACAAAAGAATTATGGCAGTCTGACTGAGTACTACAAGAACAAGCAAGTTGCTTGCCCATGAGACATCAAGGCAATTGGTCTTGTTCCTTCAGGGCAAACTCTCTTCCAAGACTAAAACTTAATGGAAATACACACACAGACATGAGCTCTGATTGGTGACTATGTTTGTTACTGATAAGGGGAAAGTAAGGGAAAAACAGCAATGAAACTGCGAGCTAAGCCCTCCAATGTTCAATAGACTCCTGTGAATCCGGGTGAAGCCTGCGTTAGCCAGCAGGGTGGTGAGACCTGGGGATTCTTAGGCCCATAGTCAGTGACATAGCCACAGAGGATTAGAGTGGAAAGTGAAGTGTCCAGCTGATAAGAAGAGAGGGCATATGCATACGAACACTCACACTTGCAGATAATACCCACTTGACCTGGCTTCAATGACTGGATGATCAGAGCTCAACTAGAAGAAGAAAGAAGAGGAAAAAAAGAGTAATCTGATACAATTTGATGAATTTGACCTTCACCTATGGATGCAGTAGCTCAAAAGAGGGAACAAATCTTTATAGTGTGGATCATTCCCACCCTATCCATACACAGAGTAGACAGGGATGGGCAACTTGGACATTGGCGACCCAAAATGGAGGGGCTACAAAGTCAAAAAGCAACTGGCTTACAAGCTTTCAAGAGGGAGCCTAGATTCGGAGGATGTGGAGGAAGGTAGAATCTCCACTGAGTAGTATCCAATCTGTCTGGGCAGGTCTGATGAAAGGAGATGGGGATATGTCTCTTGTGGTACAATAGCAAATAACTGTTATCAGGACTAACTGTGAGGGTTTAGAAATGTACAGGTGGACGTTTTGTAGCAAAAGGAGGGGAGTGATTGACTTTGCAGTCCAGTAGCCGAGTTCCCTGGGACCATCAAGGGAGAAGAGCGGAGTGTAGAAGCCTACCTAGAGAAAAAGTGATGCCAGAGATGGAGGCAGAGATGATGACTTTGTGAGCTGGAGCAGCTGGGGACTCTAGACCCAGAGGGGGGAGGGGCTGTGTGCTGATGACCGGGTGTGTGTGTGTGTGTCGGGGGGCGGCGGGGGGCAGGCTTGCAGGGAGGTTGGTTGATGATGCATGCAGGGGATTGTAACCATGCAATGAAACAATATACGATAGGATGAATGTAAAGCTAATGTTCTCCCATGTAAATGTTCATATAATTCACAATAAACTATTAAAAAAAGAAATCAAATGACATATTTCATAAGGCAAATCTGTTGCACAAGACCTTTTTAAAATGTTCAAGAGCAAAGATGTCAGCTTGAGGACTAAGGTGCACCTGACCCAAGCCATGGTATTTTCAATAACCTCATATGCTCGCAAAAGTTGAACAGTGAATAAGGAAGATCATAGAAGAACTGATGCATTTGAGTTTTGGTGTTGGAGGAGAATATCAAAAGTTCCATGGGCTGCCAAAAGAACAAACATCTCTGTGTTGAAACAATTGCAGCCAAAGTGCTCCTTGACAGACCTTGTCTGTCTTACTTTGGATATATTGTCAGGAGGGACCAGTCACTAGAAAGGGATATCATGTTTCCTAAGGTGGATGGTCAGAGAAAAAGGAAAAGACCCTAATCCAGTGAGATGGATTGGCAAAGTTGTAGCATCAGAGGGCTCAAGCAATGCAACAATTGTGAGGTTGGCCCAGGACCAGCAGTGTTTGTTCTGCTGTGTATAGGATAACTATGAGTCAGTACCAACTAGATGGAACCTAATAACAACAACAATAACATTGACAGTAAACTTCTTTAAGGCAGGGGAAGTCCTCTCTCAGTTTTCTATTCCTTTCAGGTGCATCAGACTGTCCTATCGTGACTATCAGGCTTACAAATGTGATTTGAACCGAATTGATCTTCTGGATTTTAGAAATGTTTCTTTCATTTACAAGTATTTATACATTGAAACATAGCAGCTATAACTACCTATTCAAATAAAACTAGTACTCCAAAAATGATGACGTACAAGCAATTGTTCCTTTTAGTGGAAGTTTTTAAGTCTTCTATACCAGAGCTACACTAATTGTGATCAAAGACCAGTCCTGGTCTCCAAATATTTGTTACTGGTCAACCAAGAGATAGTTGAGAGTAAAGATTTAGAAACTTTGATAGCAATTTGACATGGTAATTGTATGACTGTTACTTCTAGTAAATAAAAACAGTTGGATTATGTTTTTGTATTTTTATGATAATCAATTTTATTATACCTAAAATATCATTTCATGATGGTTTGGGGATATAAAAATAAAAAATAAAAACTGATCAATTCACAAATATGATTTGAGAAACTCTATTCTAAGATATAAATAGAAGATGTATTTACAAATGATCAAAAATCTGTATTTCTTTTTGTAAACAATCAGGAGATTGTTGTTGCTGAAACAACAAGTGTCTTATGCAGCTTTACTGAAATCACAACAAATGATTTTATGAATTATATTAGTGTATTTAACCTGAAACCTCCATGTGTCTTAACTGCCAAACTTTTTTTTTTTTTTCTGTAAAAATCTAGATAATAAAAATTTTGGGCTTTCAGTCTCTATGGCAACTACTTTACTCCAACTTTGTAGTGCAAAAGCAAGTATGGGCACTATGTAAATGAGTGGACATGGCTGTGTTTCGATAGAACTTTATTTATAAAAACAGGTGATAAATCAGATTTGATCCACCCATGCTCTAAGCTCCAGAAACAATTGAAAATCCAGCATACCTAAGAGTTAGTAGTTGTTCTCTAAGGAGTTGCTAAGGCCAGAGAGATGGGCTTTTCTAACAAGAAAACTTTACTCTAGCTGCAAGTTATGTTTATTAACCAGATAAGCTTGCACTTATCTATTGCATTTGGTAAAAACCCTATTAAATTGTTTTACACATAAAGAACATTCTGCATCAGCAAATTTTGGCTTCCTATTGTTGAGGGTTTTCCCTTCAAGTTTTGCATCATTTCATTTGAAAATATTGTATTTAGGGCTCAGATAGCTTACCAGATTCATGTCTAAATAGTTGAATGGTTGAAAGAACTTAAAACGACCCACAAAACGAAAAACAACCATTTGCTTTCAAGCAAGGCTTAAAAATTGGCAAGAATTCAGATTACAGAGAGAAGAAACTCTGGAGGGTTTCATTTCAGTAACTGTACTTGGTATTAATGATCCGCCTAGGTGTTGTTTAAGCAAGCATGGTCAATGCATTATGCAAACAACACCCTGGCCAACAGCATGCAGAGAGCTTTCAGATACTGCACTTAAGAAACAAACTCATGGTTAATTCATGGCCAAGGATACAACTAATGTGAGCAGTAAATAAAGTTCTGCCCTATGGGTCAGCAGATCAAGAAAGATGTTGTTACAGTGAAAATGCTCAAGGACAGAGACTCCCTCTTCTTTATTTGTTCGAGGACAAGGCCTAGAACGGTTTTGGTAGAGCGAATGAATGAATAAATGAATGACTGTTGTTGTTGCTGTATTAAGTGCTATCCAGTCGGTTGCGACTCATAGTTATCCTGTGTAGGGTTTCTGAGGAACGACTGGTAAATTTGAATCACTGACCTTGTAGTTCAAACTGACCTTGTGGTCCAGTGCTTTAATCAACAGGGCCACAGAGCTGTTAAAGAGAACAGGGTTGTCTTCAGAGACTGTTTAAATCTTTTTCCATTACCTTCACATTTTCTTTTCTTCTACTTACTTCATTAAAACTACTGAAGATGAGAGAGATAATCTCATGAGATTAATCTTTTGAATAATGATCTGGAAAAATATTTGGTTAGGCATCTTACATGGAAAAAGAAATTGAAGACCAAAATTACTGGGCCAAGATTATACATCTTCTGGTAAAAAACTTGACAAGTAAATAAATGAAATGTATATTTCCACATTGTTAGAGTATCTTTCTAAAAAGTCAAACTCACTGTTCTAACAATGTGTACACACAACAAATTTCCAAATTCATCCTTTCTTTAAAGCCTTAACTATGACTTTTTACTTTGTAGCTTTATACAGCAAATTCCAAGGGGATAGGGTAAATAGACTTTAAGGATGATTTGTCTCTAAAGTGCTTGTAGACATTCCTGCCAGCGTGCCTTTTCCCCATCCTTCTGCACCCTAAAGAACCTCCTATCCTCAAGATCTGATTTTGAATCATTTGGAAAGAGAGAGTCCTCTTTCCCTTAATCCTTATCCCTTTACCTACAAATAGTTTTCTGCAGTTCTTTTTAACAAAGGACCACAATTTTTATACCATAAAAATACTTAGAATGCTAATACTGCTGAAAGAGAAAAATAAAACTGTTGACTTAGATTCACACTAAGGGGTAAATAGCTTATCAGATATTTTCCAGAGAGTAGCTTCTGATGGCCACAGACTGCATGGAGAGGAAAAGGCACTGGGGAAAAGAAAAACCAATAATGTCTCATTTACATTTTTGCCTGGGGCAGCCTTGCCTCTGAATTTAGTGCAAGTCTCTACCCCATCAATATCTAGGGATTTGTTCTGAGCACTTAGAACTCCCACCTCAAATTCTACTCTTCCTCTATCTGTACCTTACCCACCCCTTTACCTGTCTGCTTTCGCATCCCTAGCAGTAACTATCAAATCCAATCAGGTTCTGTCTCTGTCACTGTATATCTCAATGAAATCTCTCTAGATGGAAACAGAAGTCAAATCTAAAATACGAGATCAAAACCTTTTCAGATAACTGTGATTCATCTGACTAGTAATGGACTTAAGCTTCCCTCCAAAGACAGTGGCACTGTGCTGGGGCTCTTTGGGGAGTAGGCACTGAGATGAATGCACTCAGGCAAGAAGTTTGCTTAGCAATATTCTCAGAATCACCACCAAGAGGTACTGAGGAAGGCAGCACTGGGCAGAGAGAGAAACTGAGTTGCAATGCAGTTGCAGTAGAGGTCTTGACCAGTCCACTAGGGCGTTCTAGAGCTAAGCTGGTCCTTTAGAGTTGCTGTGAATTGAAGCAAGGGGATGGACTTTTATATCCCTGTAGAGGGTGGCTATGTACTTCTGGTGTGGCATTGTGCATCAGTACCTGACTGAAAATGACAATGTCTGCAGTTTGAACTCACCAGTTGCTCCTAGGAAACCCTATACAGGGTCACAACTCAATGACACTTAACAACAACATGGTATAGCTATGAATCAGAATCAACTCACCTCAGTGGGGTGCCATGAGTTGTATTGACCAACATCTGGATGTGATCTCTGCCTGGAAAGGGGGCATGTTCTTGGGCCAATGCAACTATCTTCAAACCCACCAGCTTCTCCTCAGAAAGCCTATACAGAGTCAATATGGGATGGAATCAATTCGAGGGCACTTAACAACAACATATCTAGAATGCTTCTTTTGATAAAATCATGTCACCCACAACAATGGCACTATAGTTTTTGTGTTACCGTTCAACACACTCGGATCAACCTGCATTTGAAACTGTCCCATACATAACCATTATGCAAGCATTTCTCCCACTTCACTGCATGTGTGATCAGGCCCAGGAATTAAAATATTTGAACTGCAGATTATCATACATTTCTTTTCTTTTCTTTCTCCTTTATGTTGCAGTTAAACACATGTATCCATAATTGTGTTCATACAATTGTCATTTCAGAAGGGTAAAGACAGCTATGCAAAATGCTTAATATGAAAAGAGAGCATTAGGTCAGAAAAAGTATTCCAAGGAAAGTCCTATGTGGTGCTGTAGGATTAGTAGTGGACCACAGGGTCAGTTTGAACCACAAAGTCGGTGGTTTAAACTCACCAGCCCCTCCCTGGAAACCCTATACAGAGTCACTATGAGTTGGAACTGACTCAACGGCCCTTATCAACACCAACACCAACAACAGGAAGCTTTGTTCTGATGTCCAGGCTTCACCTAGACCAATTAAATCAGAACCTCTGAGGGTAAAACCCAGGCATTGTTAGTTTTTGCAACTCTCCAAGGAATTACAATGTACAGAGATATTGAAAATCTTTGACCTAGTGCAATAGTTCTCAAACTCAAGTGTGATTCATAATCACCTGAGGAGTTTGTTCAACCACAGATTATTAATCCTTTTCCTCAGAGTTTCTAATTTAATAGGCCTCCAGTGTGTCTGAGAATTTGCATTTCCAATGAGGTCCTGGGTGATGGCAATGCTGATCTTGCTGGCTGGATGGCCACAGTTTGAGAAGGAATGTTTTAGAGGCTTTACTTTCCTTATCAGAATCCTTCACCACATTTAGCAAATCTGCCTTTTCCCTAATCCCAGCTATCAAAAAAAGAAAAAAAAAAAAAATCACACCTCTTGGAAAATTTTCTCTTATCAAATTTTCAAAATACCCTTTTCCCTCTATGCAGCTATTTCCAAATTCCACATTTTCCCATTCCCCTTAAGCAGCAACCATCAACCATTCAATAAGATCAATTCTAAATCCCTCCATGATCTTTTTTATCTTTTTAATTTCTTTGTCATTATAGACATGATTCTGTAGAATTGGCTAAAAGCACTCCTTTTAAACAACAAACTAATTACTTCCATTCTCTAATCAAACGTTTGATTAAACATTTATATTTTATGGAGCAGCCATTCTGTTAAAGAATGTTAAGTACATTTACCTGTTTTTTGTTTTTCTCAATCCTGAGATGAGTCGGATACAACTGCTCATCTGTACTACATAGCATTTACTATCAAGTTCTAGAAATGCATTACGTTAGTTTTGACTCAAAGCAAGCAAATTCAACAAACAATAGGAAGATGGACTGCAGAAATGTGGAGACAGCCCTCTCTTGTTGTTGTTGTTAAGTGCTGTCGAGTCAGTGGTGACCCTGTATAGGGTTTCCGAGGAGCAGCTGGTGAGCTTGAACCGCCAACCTTGCAGTTCAAATGGCTTTGCAGTTTGGTGCATTAACCCACAGCATCACACCAGGACTAGAGCCCTCTCTTCGCTCCTCCTAAAATAAGGATATCTTACAGGAGGGTCTAAAATAGGGTTTGTTTAACCCTTGTCTCTCTGTGGTTCTTTTGCTGGGACAGAGTATTTTCCAAAGCTAGCATTAAACTCATAACATCAATTCTAAGCTTTAAATCTGAAAAGGCAGTTTGGAGATTCAGCTAAAAATTAACTTTGCCTTTTAAGAGACTTTGAAAATATAAGAGGGAAAAAAAATCCTCATTTTCTTCAGTAAAAGAAAAATATTCAGCATGGCCAAGATTAATAACTCATAATCTGAAGATATTGGCTTCTGTTGAAGCAAATATCAAGATTTATTGACCTGAGAAGTAAATATTAACGGAGGTAAAACCGAGGTTAATAACAAACCTCAAGGGATAATACATCTTCATATCTGTGAAATAAAAAGTCAGCCCATATATTGCTCATACATACATTCAAAACCCTCTTTAACCAGAAAGCTCTGACAATCTCTACACTGTGACATATTGCTTAAATATATGACCAAATTTCCATTTGTATTAACATTTTCTGGATACCATGGCCTCCAGGGAAGCAAAACATTAATCACTTCCTCTGAGGATAATCAGTAGCCAATCAAAGAATAGCCATGTATTTACACATGAAGTCTGATTGAAGAGATTGATCCCAAACAGACCCTCATTCTCATGAACATAGGCAGCATAGTGATCAGACCCACACTAATATTCAGGCACTTAGGAAGCCCATCTTTGTGCCATGTACAACATAAAAATATTCTAAACTAACTACACAGAAATCAAAATAAATATGCTCATTGTCACCAAAAACAAATTTTGTAACACTTAAGGAGACTCTTACAAAAAAAAAAAAAAGAAATCTCAGTTTGCCTAAATAAAGGTAAGGGGTTTCTGGGCTGTGTTGTCAGTGCTAGAATTCTGACTCTCCCACTATTTCTTTTAGGAGATCTATATATCATTGTTAAATGCTATTGTATCAGTTCTGACTCATAGTGACCCTGCATAGGGTTTCCAAGGAGCTCTGGTAGCGTAGTGGTTACGAATCGGGCTGTGAACCACAAGGTCAGCAGTTCGAAACTACCAGCGGTTCCACGGGAGAAAGATGAGGCGTTCTTCTCCCGTAAAGATTTACAACCTCGGAAACCCTGTACAGGGTCACTATGAGTCGGAACCGACTCCACGGTACTTAACAACAACAACATCTGGGGTTGAACTGCCAACTCCGTGGTTAGTAGTCCAGTGTTTATCCTACAGTGCCACACCTGGATTCCCATGATATATATTTTAACGTTTAATTGCAATTTGAGTGAAAGTTTACAGAGCATATTGGCTTTCGATTCAACAATCCAAACACACGATGTTTTGTGACATTGATGACAACTCCCACAATGTGACAGCAGTCTTCTTACTTCATCCTTGTTTTTAGCATTTCCATTTGTCCACCTTGCCTAGTCCTTCCTTCTAAGTTTTATCCTAAGGCAAATGTTTCCCTTCTGATCTTGTGTGGTTGACTATACATAGGAGTGCTTGCCTCATTGGTATTATTGTTCACCTTAGAGGCCTATAGATCCTTTGGCTCATGTGGTTGCAGCAAAGCTTTTTGGGACCTGCATCTGTGATAGGTCACAATTCAAAATGAGAAGAAACAAATACATTATTTTTTTTTTCCCCTAAATATTCAGAACATTGAATGCATGATGTATGAATCTGGGAAAACTGGAAGTTGCAAATGAAATGGAATGCATAAAGATCAATTTTCTATGCATTGTGGTGGTTGTTGTTAAGTGATGTTGAGTCAGTTCTGACTCACAGCAAAGCTGTAAAGGGTTTCCAAGGAGTGGCTGGTGGGTTTGAACCATTGACCTTGTGATTTAATCTGACCATGTGGTCCAGTGTTTTATCCCACAGTGCCACACTAGGACTCCTAGGCATTAGTGATCTGAACTGAAAAAGGATTGACCATTTTGAATCACACAACCATAAGGTTTACTATTTTGAATCAAACAATCATATGGTTTGCTATGCCAGAAATGAAAGCTTGAGAAGAAGTGGTATCATATTCATTTACAAAAAAAGAGAATCTCAAGACCTATCTTGAAATACAACAGTGTGTCATAGGATAATATCCATAGACCTACAAGGAACACAAGTTAATACTACTATTAATTCAAGTTTATGTACCAGCCATTAAAGCCAATGATGATTTAAAATTGAAGAATTCTACCAATTTCATCAGTCTGAAATTGATCAAATACACAATGAAGGTGCATTGGTAACTACTGGTGATTGAAATGTGAAAGCTAGAAACAAAAAGAAAGGATCGGTAGTGGAAAAATATAGTTTTGGTGATAGAAACCATACTGGAAATATCATGATAGAATTTTGCAAGACCAATGCCTAATTCACTGTAAGTACTTTTTTCCAACTGCATAAACAGTGACTATATATGTGAGCCTCACCGAATGGAATACACAGGAACCAAATTGATTACATCTTTGAGAAGAGATAATGTAGAAGCCCAGTATCATCAGCCAAAACAAGGCCAGGAAAAGACTATCAATTAATTATTAATATTCAAGTTCATACTGAAGTTGAAGAAAATGAAAACAAGTCTAAGAGAGCCAAATATGACATTATGTATATCCCACCTGAATTTAGATACCATCTCAAGAACAGCTTTTATACATTAGACAATAATGACTGGAGACCAGAGGATTTGTGGAATCACATCAAGAACATCAGATATGAATAAGGCAAAAGATCATTAAAAAGATAGGAAATAAAGAAAAGACCAAAATGAATGGCAAAAGAGACTGAAATTTGCTCTTGAATGTAGAGAAACTAAAGCAACTGGCAGAAATGATAAAGTAAAAGAGTTGAACATAAAATTTCAAAGGGCAGTTTGAGGAGATAAAGTCAAGTATTATAATGAAATGTACAAAGATCTAGAGTTAGAAAACCAAATGAATAGCACGCTCAGCATTTTTCAAGCTGAAAGAGCTAAACAAAAAACTCAAGCCTCACATTTCAATATGGAAAGATTCCTGGTGTGGCACTTTAGGAAAAGCACTGAACTGCTAACTGCAAGACTGGCTGTTCAAACCCATGAGAGCCGTTCCTCAGAAAACCTATACAGCATTGTTATGAGTCAAAATTGACTCAATGGCACTTAACGACAATATGGGCAAAATATTGAATGACACAAGATCAAAAGAAGATGGAAGGACTACACAGAGTCATTGTACCAAAAAGAATTGGCTGATGCTCAACCATTTCAAGAGATTGTTGTTGTTAAGTGTTGTCAAGTTGGTTCTTATTCATACTGACCCTGCATAGGATTTCTGAGGAGCAGCTGGTGGGTTTGAACCACCGCTCTTGTGGTTCTTGCCCAGTGCTTATCCTACAGCATCACACCAGAAGTCCATTTCAAGATTAAGAAAAATTGGTATTGAAAGAAGTCCAAACTGTACTGAGGTATTGGCAAAAACAAAACCCAAAGAACTGGTGGAATACAAATTGAAATGTTTCAACAAACTGATGCAGCACTGGAGA
Source organism: Chrysochloris asiatica (assembly GCF_000296735.1). NCBI lineage: Eukaryota > Metazoa > Chordata > Mammalia > Afrosoricida > Chrysochloridae > Chrysochloris > Chrysochloris asiatica. The sequence goes on along the minus strand of NW_006408548.1, from coordinate 6,179,277 downwards.
TGCCCATCGTCTATCCTAATTGGAAGAGACACATATTTATGCCCATTTCAAAGAAAGGTGACCCAGTGGAATACAGAAATCATTTAACAATGTCGTTAATAGCAAATCAAATTTTGCTGAAGATAATTTAATAACAGTTGTTGCTGTACATTGACAAGGCGATGCCAGAAATTCAAAGTTGGTTCAGAAGAGGATGTAAAATGAAGGATCTCATTGCTGATGTCAGATGGATCTTGACTGAAACAAAATATCAGAAAGATATTTACTTGTGCTTTATTGACTATGCAAAAGCATTTGACTGTGCAGATCATAACAAACTATGGATAACATTACTAACAATGGGAATCCCAAAACAGTTCATTGCTTTCTTGAGGCACAAGGCAGTTTGACTAGAACAAGATGATACTATTTGATTTTAAATAAGGAAAAATGTGTTTCAGTGTCATTTCACCATACTTATTCAATCTGTATTCTGAGCAGATAATCTGAGAAGCTGGATTATAGAAAAAAAAATGTTGCATCAGGATTGGAGGAAAACTCATCAATAACCTGTGATGTGTAGATGATACAACCTTGCTTGCTAGAAACAAAGAGGAACTTGGAAAAATTGATCAAGATCAAAGACTACTACATTCAGTATAGATCAGTCGTCAATGTAAAGAACATGAAAAGCCTTACAACTGAAACAATAAATAACATCATAATAAAAGGAGAAAAGATTGAAATTGTCAAAGACTTCTTTTTGTTTGGATCTGCAATCAACACTCATAGAAGCAGTTGTCAAGAAATCAAATAACATTTTGTATTGGGCAAATCTACTGTAAAACACTTTTTAAATCTTTGAAGAGTAAAGACTAAGGTGTGGCACACCCAAGTCATGGTACTTTCAATAGTGTCACATACATGTGAAAATTAGACAATGAATAAGGAAGACCCTAGAAGAACTGATGCACCTGAATTTTTGTGTTCATGAAAAATATTGAAAGTAACATGGACTGCCAGAAGTACAGCTTGTCTTGGGAGAAGTACAGCCAGAATTTTCCCTATACGTGAGGAAGGTGAGACTTTGTCTCTTGTTCTTTGGACATGTGGTCATAAGGGACCAGTCCCTGGAGAAGGACATTGTGCTTGGTAAAGTAGAGGGTCAGTAAAAAAGAGGAAAACCCTAGTAAGATGGATTGACTCAGTGACAGCACCAATGGGCTCAAACATAACAATCATTAGAATGATGTAGTAGTGGACAGTGTTGCATTGTTATGTGCCCAGAGTCTCTATGAATCAGACCTGATTTAAAAGCATCTAATAACAACAACGAAATCATTTGGCTGAAAGTTGTTGGGTGAATTCAGTTCCAGTCTTGAAAGATGACTAAGGGTCATAGCCTCAGAGATTCCACCAGCCTTTATCTATGACATTAAGGAAGCCACTTCATCGTTCTGTGCCTTACCTGTAAAAGGAGCGTCTACTTCACTGGTTTGTTATGAAGATTCTATGAATTAGGACATGTAAAATACTTTAAACTGAGCCCATAGTATATAAGGAGTATAAGAATCTGTCTAAATAAAAAGTTAGAGAAGGAAATCTGTCTAAAGAAAAAGTGAGAGACCTTTATTATGATGTGAACTAAAAATAGCCAATCTTTGTGGAACCACAGATTTCTCACACTTGGTCTGAAGCACTGACCACTAAGTTTTGCTGTCATTGATGTTTGTTTGCAATTAATTGCCAGTTTTCAAAATTCAGAATGTCTTGTAAAAGAGTCAGGATCTATATAGCTGGTCTTGAATACACTTCAGGCCAACAATCAAGCAGTGTTAAGAGGGAGCTGCCTGCACAACCACTCCTCACAAGACATGGGCACTCTATTTGCCAGAATCCCCACCACTTTATTACTTCACACACTGAGACTGCCAAATACTATTCCATTATCAGTACTTTACTTGCAGCAGTATAAAGAGAAAGGACCATTTATATTCATACCAGTTTCCTTTTCAAAAGTTTTTTGAGTTGTGACCAACTCCAACCTGCATACATACCAATGAAGCTCCTATTCTTGCACAGTGTGAGTCCCATCAAGGGAGTTTGGAGTTAACTGCATCATCCCTGGTGCCTGGATTCAGGTGATCCCTGCTCCAAACACACAGCGCTGACCCTGGCCAGTCCTGGACTTGCTCTAACTAGGAGAAGCAGATGAACAGATGTATGGTGGGGATGAGGTAAGGTGACAGGTGATCTGTGCCATCTGGCCAGGTACTATGTGGTCTTCTTGAACATTTGTGGGCAGCTTTGAAGGTAGAGTGAAGTTAGTGGCAGAGGCATACAACATTTATTGGCAGAGAGAACAGTGAAAATAAGAAACAAAGACAGAGATTTACATGTTTCAAGACAAATGTGAACCAGACATTTTTTTAGAACATAAAGAAGATTTCTGGGTTTAATATGCCAACAAAGCATGTCTGTAGCAAAAGAATACAACTTAAACTGTCATTAGAAAAACAAACCAAGAGAAAAACCATGACTAGTAGGTAGAAAAGACACATGATGAAAAGTTTAATGATCTGTAAAAGAGAATGAAATTTCAACACTGTTGTTTCTGTGTATGTTATGAAAATAAATGATGATGCTATGATATGCGGTGATGTATACTTTGAAAATGCATGTCACTTGCCTTGCCTCTCTAAGTATTTGTATTTGTGACTCCTGACCTAAGCCACCTTCTTATTTTATGGATGAAGGACCTGAAGCACATAAAATTAAGGGATTTAACCAATTTTAGCTGGGGTGGCACTGTAGCATAAGAACTAGACTTCAAACCTAATGGTCAGTAATTCAAACCCCCCAGCTGCTTCTGGGAAACTCTCTACAGGGTTGCTATGAGTCAGAACTCACTCAAAAGCACTAACAACAACAACAGCATACTACTTATAGGTGGGGATAGCACTTAAACTTGGGACATGTGGCTCATACCCAAGTCCCTTCTATTATGTACAGAGAAATGAAAATGAAGTCCATGGTGACTTGATCACAATACTCAAATGAATACATACCATTTGAATTGAATCCCAGCCTTCTCATCTTTAGATGGTGCAAGAGAGATATAAATTCTCCGAACCTCAACACTCCAGTAGAAAACACTAACACCAGTCCAAAGGAACCCTGCCCTGACAGTGATGTTAACCAAGAGAGACTGGTGGTTGGAATTTTGCAAGACCAATGACTTACTGCAAATACTGTTTGTTTTAAAATGTTTTATTGTGAATTATATGATAGTTTACATGGGAGAACTTTAGTTTTACATTCATTCCATCGTATATCATCTCATTGCCATGGTTCCAATCCCCTCCATGCATCCTCAACCACCCAAAGGGTATATCCCAGAAACCTACTCCCTACACTTCCCCCTCCTCCCCCCAGTTTTCG
>NW_006408548.1:6174257-6174979 GCF_000296735.1 Chrysochloris asiatica | reverse complement strand
ATTTCCATTGAGTCTTAGTCTTGGAAGGGTGCAAATACTGTTTTAAACAACACCAAAGGGGACTATACACATGGACCTCAACAGACTGAATACACAGGAATAAAATTTACTATTATCTGTGTGAAGAGATGGTGGAAAAGCTCAATTATCAGCCCAAACATGATCTGAGGCAGATTGGGGAGAATCGATTGCTCATATGCAAGTTCAAATTGAAGCTGAAGGAAATGAAAACAAATTCACAAGAGTCAAAATATGACCTAGAACATACCACACCTGAATTAGAGACCATCTCAAGAAGAGATTTGATGCATTACACACTAATGGTCAAAGACTAGGAATGTTGTGGGTTGACATCAAGAATGTCGTACAGGAAGAAAATAAATGGTCATTAAAAAGACAGTAAGAAAGGATTCAAATGAATATCAGAAGACACTATCAAACTTGCTTTTCAGCAAAGAGATGCTAAAGTGAATGGAAGAAATGAAGATGTAAAAGAACTGAATCGAAAATTCCAAAGGGCATCTCAAGAAGACAAAGTCAAATATTATGATGAAATGTGCAAAGACCTAGGGTTAGAAAATGAAAAGGGAAGAACATGCTCAGCATTTCTGAAGATGAAAGAACTGAAGAAAAATTTCAAGCATTGAATTGCAATATTTAAGGATTCCATAGACAAAATATTGAATGTTGCAGAAAGCATCAAAAGAAGATGGAAGTAGGCA
>NW_006408548.1:6172099-6173347 GCF_000296735.1 Chrysochloris asiatica | reverse complement strand
TGGTGGATGATGGTGATAGGATTTTATGATTCAGTTGTCAGAAATTGTTATCAGGATTAATCATGATAGTTACAACTGTAGTTGTAGAAGATATGTAACTAAAAGGGGGGAATTGTTTACTTTCATTTCAGGAAAAAAGGACCCCAGACCCATCAAGAAGGATGAGCATGGGTGGAGCATTAGATCCTATCCAGAAAAACAATTGCAGCAAAGATGGTGGCAGAAGCAATGGCATAGAGAGTTATTGCAGCTGAAGACTCTAGGCCTGTGGACTTAGAAAGATTGTGTGCTTGCAGGCAGGAGGATGGCTTGCAAAATATGTCATTTGGACATTGAAATGAATATATATTTTTTTGTTTTGTATGGGTACATCAAATATTTTTCCTTTGTTCATTTGTGAAAAATAAGATATAAAAGGGAAGCAGCAGGATAACTGTTATTACAGGGAGGGTGTGTGTAATTATTAAAATGAAACAAAATATATGACTGGTCAAAAGTGGAAAAAAAAAAAAAAAAAAGAAGATGGAAGGTATACACAGAATCATTGTACCAGGAGAAGTTGTCAATGTTCAACCATTTCATGGGGTACTGTATGATCAAGAGCTGATGGTACTGAAGGAAGCAGTCCGAGTTGCATTGAAGGTATTGATAAAAAAAACAAAACTCCAAGAATTGACAGAATACAAATTGAAATCTTTCAACAAACTGATGTAGCACTGGAGGCGCTCGCTCCTCTATGCCAAGAAATTTGGAAATCAGCTACCTGACCACCTTGTTGGAAAGGATCGATATTTGTGTCTATCACAAGGAGAGGTGAATGCAGAAATCATCAAACAATATCACATGCAAGTAAATTTTTTATGAAGATAATTAAAAAATGGCTGCACCAGTATATTGACAGGGAACTACCAGAAACTCAAGTTGTATTCAGAAGTGGAACTAGGGATATCATTGCTATCGTCAGATGAATCTTGACTGAAAGCAGGGAATAACAGAAAGATGTTTACCTGTGCTTAACTGACTATGCAAAGGTTTTTGACTGTGTGGATATTAATAAGCTATGGATAACATTGCAAAGAATGGGTGTTCCAGAACACTTGATTGTGTTCATGATGAACCTGTACATAGCCCAAGAGGTAGTTACTTGAACAGAACAAGGAGATACTAAATGGTTTAAAATCAGGAAAGGTGTGCATCAGAGCTACATTCTTTCACCATATTTATTCAATCTGTTTAGTAAAGTATTCA
>NW_006408548.1:6168519-6171232 GCF_000296735.1 Chrysochloris asiatica | reverse complement strand
AAGAACAGCAACTCTGTGGGAGAAACACCTGGTGATCTACTTCCGTAAGACTGCAGCCAAGAAAACCCCAAGGGGTAGCTCTACTCTGTCTTATGGGGTTTCTATGTGTCAAACTAAATTCAGTGGTACTACCAACAAGAAAAGGAGCTCCGGAAGTGTAGTGGTTAGGAGGTGGGCTGCTAATCTCAAGATCAGGAGTTCAAAACTACCAGCAGTTCTGCAGGACAAAAATGAGACTTTCTATTCCTGTAAAGATTTACAGCCTTAGAAAGCCTATGCAGGGTCACTAAGAGTCAGAACAGACTCCACTGCACACTACCATCTCCACCACCACCATCATCACCATCATCACCACCACCAACAACAACAACAAGGAGACCTGGTGTGGTGCTGTGGGTTAATACTCTGGACTGCAATGTCAGTTTGGACCACAAGTTGGTCAGTGTAAGTTCACCAGCTGAAAACCATGTATAGGATCATTATGAGTCGAAAGTGACTCAAGGACACTTAACAACACCACCAACCACCAACAAAGGAGTCCTGATGTGGCGCTGTAAGATAATCACCAGACTGCAAGGCCAATTTGAACTGTAAGGGTGGTGGTTCAAACTCACCAGCCATTCCTTGGAAACCCTATATATAGGATCACTATGAGTAGGCACTGATATGACAACACTTAACAACATCAACAACAACAAAGTGTTCACAAGAAGGAATGAAATACTTATCTACTGGTCCTTTGGTTAACAGTTCTTATGAGGGGGCTTTGAAAGTTCATGGAAAAGTTTTATTCCATTTTTTCCAAGAGCTTTTCAAAGTCCCCTTAAACAAATGAAGTTAATCATCACTTCGGACTTTGTTTGTCCAAAATGTAAATGTTAAGAGGTAAAATAGAAAATAAATCCTCAAAGTATAAAAAGACATTTGTTAACGTGACATTACATCAGTTGCCAGAAATTTTTCCATTTCCTTATCTCAACACACTACAAACAACCTTTTCTTTAGAAGAAAATGCAAAAGAAAATGTAAGTTATCTCTTACTTAACTTTAGTCAAGTCACTGATTTATTCTGACTTTATTTTATTTTCTACTAATTTTATGAGCCTGTGGGTCAGACACCTTTAGTAAGACTGTAAGCTACATGTCTGTAGCTATAAAGGTAAAATTTGAGACAAACTTAAAAAACAAATACAAAAACAAACCCTCTCTCTCCCCCACAGATGACATGCAATGTTTTTAAGGAGAAAGGCATAATATTAATATCTACAGTGATTTACTCCAAATTCTGTTTGCTTTATCTGTCTTCAACAGTGTCCTTAAACTAGGAAATCAAATATTCTTGGTCTGATGTTTATTATATTGTTGGTGGTGTGTTTTGTTTTGTCTTCTTAAAATAAGATAATAATGAATCTTTTTCTTTTCCTTTAGTGTTTACCACCATTTTTTTTTTTTTAATCTCCTACCTCCATTCAAAATGAAGAAAGCTTTGTTCATTGTCTCAAGGGATGAGTCTAAAGGGCAGAAATCATTTGAAAGGCAGAAATCAGCTCTCAAAGTTCACTTTCTAAAATCCTAAAGTAATCTAGAACTTTGATGATCAGAGCTTGAGGAAAAATACTGAGAGAGAGTATAGATTGTCTTGAGACTGTATCCAATAGATAATAAAGAAGAGAAAAGTGAACGAGAGATTTTAGGTCTCAAGAAAAAGCATTTTATACATACCCTGTTTCTTGGGCAGAATACTGTGAAAGAGCAAGAACCCAGAGAGCAAAGAGCTTTGACAAATATTAAGGCAAGCAGAATTTCACACTCCCCTCTCAGAAATCCTTGTTACTTATTTAAAGATGCCATGCTGCAGAGTAGGCGCTTGGGAGCACAAGGGTAAAGCACTCTGCAAAGGTTGGCAGTTTGAATCCTCCCACAGGGGTCCATGGGAGAAAGTTCTGGCGGTCTACTTTTCCTAAGATTGTTGTTGTTGTTGTTAAGTGCCTTTGAGTCGGTTCCGACCCATAGCAACCCTGTACAGGGTTTCCGAGGGTATAAATCCTTACGGGAGTAGAAAGCCTCATCTTTCTCCCGCGGAGCAGCTGGTAGTTTCAAACTGCTGACCTTAAGGTTCGCAGCCCGATTCTTAACCACGACGATAACAACCTAGAAAACCTGTATGGGGCAGCTCCACTCTGTCATATGGGGTCTCCATGAATCAAAAACGGATTCAGGGGCACCTAACAACTTGCTGTACAGTTTTCTAAATCTGAGGGGACCACTGCATCATGCAGTTGCAATTTAAGCTCCTGTCTTCCACAGAAGTACTGGTATGGCACTGTAAAATAGGCACTGGACCAAAGGTTGGTTTGAACCACAGGGTTGGCAGTTCACATTTACCATCCCTCCTTGGAAACCATATACAGTATTGCTATGTGTCAGAACCAACTCGACAACAACAACAGCATCTTTTACTGGAACAATGCAAGTCATTAGATTTAACTTCTGGAATATCATTAGATTCAGTAAAAAGAGCAAAATAGTCACAAGAGTACATGAAAAGATGTACAAATGTAAGCATTAGTACACATTTCATATATTTTTTTAAAAGGCACTTAACACAAATTTTCTTTTTGTATGTACTTGTCTTGTTGGAGTTTGTTAAAATATTAATCAGACTTCAGGAAAAAGATGGCGGATCGGGTGGAAGTGTAGTGACGAGCTCTGC
>NW_006408548.1:6146636-6163241 GCF_000296735.1 Chrysochloris asiatica | reverse complement strand
AGGACTGTTTGCGAGGGTCAGAAATGTAAAGGTAGATGTTTTATAGCAAGGAGGGGAGTGATTAACTTTTCAGTCTAGGAGCGGAGGTCCCTAGGACTATCAAGGGAGAAGAGCAGAGAGTGGGACCCTACCTAGAGAAGAAATGATGGCTGAAATGGAGCCAGAGATGATGACGTGGAGCAATGGAGCAGCTGAAGACTTTAGATCCAGAGAGGGAGAGCGGCTGTGTGCTGAAGACCTGAGGGGTATGGGGGAAGGATTGCATGGAGGGGATTTTAACCATGGCAATGAGACGCTATATGATAGAATGAATGTAAAACTAATGTTCTCCCACGTAAACTATCACATAATTCACAATAAAACATTTAAAATAAATAAAGAAAGAAAATATTAATCAATGAAGTTGAGATTGAAGATAAATTACTTTTCTAGCAGACTTCCCTGTAGTAGGAACAGGCATATGTCATTGCTTTAGGTATTTCCAAACTGAATTAGAAATCACGAGTGTTTTGTCTGGAAAAATTTTATCCTAATTCAGTTTGAATTAATAGAAAATATTTGCATAGTAAGAGCTGAAAGAAAGACAGTTGTCATGGTGTCATCTTTTTCAATGATCCCTTGCTCTTTTTTTTCAACATATAGCTTGACAATGACCTCTAAGTGATTGTCAGTATTGCTAATCATTGCAGTCATTAGTGCCTATCCTCTTTGTTTTGGTATTCTGATGTTCTGATATATGCTACTGAAAATACAGGCATGTTTACTGATGTAAAATCATTACCTTAGATTTAAATAAATTTAAAATCTTAACATTATTTGCATATTGATTGCACAGATGGAAAGTTTTATACTGCATTCGTATTTTGTATTGAACAAAGAAGTACTTGTTTAGAAAGCATTCTTCTTAAACTACAGAATCCTCAAGAAGAAAGAAATGAAAATAGATAAATAAAGTTTCATTCATAAGGATAATGCCTTTCTAGTTCAAATACTTTCTAAACCAGTGGTATATAATTCTGGCAGCTTTGAAACTGAAACAGGTAACACTGCACTTGGTTACCTAGCAGTTTAAGATAAAAAGGTAAAGGTGAACTGAATTTTTTCTTTGAAACAAAAAGTACAGGTCTTTCATTCTATCTTATTAGTGGATTCATCAATTGATTGATTAATCTATAGATTCATAATTTTAGTCTTAACATTTGTTCAAAAAGTTCTCTTCAGGCAAAAAATAAAATTATTTGAAGATGAAGAGTCCTCATTCTCATTCCTTAATAGGATCCATTTCAACCATCATAAAAACCTGTGAAAAATATCCTCACAATTCCCCAATTAATGGTGTTAACACACTTTGCCTTTATTGTGTTTTACTTTCAAATTGCGTATGTTAATTTTTAAGAGCAAGTTATTTTATTTAAAGTTTCATTAGTTATTTCTTTTTTAAAAAAACTTTTTATTGTAGATTGAGAGAAGGTTTACAGTGCAGATCATCAGTTTTAAAAACTTCATTTCATCTTAATGATTGCAATTCCCTCAATGTAGCATCACTTATCCCATTTTCTCCCTGTGTTTCCTACTTAAATTTTCCTTTTCCACCCCTACAGAATTTTCTTTTTGAGATGAAAAGGCTGCCCTTTTCATCTTGAATGATTGGCCATTCTATGATACGCTTTCCTGTTATGTGCTAAACTATTAACGCTTGGCTGAAAACGGGGCCATTGTTGTTTTTAATTGCCACCGAGTCAGTACCGACTCATTACGACCCTATGCACAACAGACTGAAACACTGCCTACTCCTAGGCCAACCTCACAATCGTTGCTACACTTGAGCCTACTGCTGATGCAACTGCACCAATCCATCTTGTCGGGGATCTTTCTCTTCTTCTCTGACCTTCCACTTTACCAAACATGGTATATTTCTCCAGGAACAAGTCCCTCTTGATAATATGTCTGAAGAAAGAGAGGTGGAGTCTGGCTATCCTGGCTTCTGAGAAGCACTCTGGTTGTACTTCTTCCAATACAGATCTGTTTGTTGTTTGGGTTGTTGTTGTTGTGAAGTGCCATCAAGTCGGTTCCGACCCATAGCAACCCTGAATAGGGTTTCCAAGGAGCTGCTGGTGAGCTTGAACCACTGACTTTGCAGTTCAAACAACTTTGCAGTCTGGCACATTAACCCACAGTGCCACACAATTTCAATATTCTTTTCCAAAACTAACACAAATGCATCAATTCAACTATGGTCTTCCTTATTCACTGTTCAACTTTTGTAGGCATATGGCTTGGGTCAGGTGCACCTTAGTCCCTCAAATTGACATCTTAGCTCTTCAACAATTTAAAGAGGTCTTGTGCAGATTTACCTAATACAATATGTCCTTTGATTTCTTGACAGCTGTTTCCATGAGTGTTAATGGTTGATCTGAACAAAATGAAGTCTTTGGCAACTCCAATCTTTTCTCTATTTATATGGATGCTGTTTATTGGTCCAATGGTGAGGATATTTCTTTTCTTTACACTGCGATGCAACACATATCAAACGATGTAGTCTTTGATGTTCATGAATAAGTATTTTAAATCCTCTTCACTTTCAGGAAGCTAGGTTGTATCATCTGCATATTGCAGGTTGTTAGTGAGTCTTCTTCCATTCCTGATGCCACATTCGTATTCACATAATCCAGCTTTTCAGATTATTCGCTAAGCATACCAATTGAATAAATATGGTGAAAGAATAAAACTTTGGTGCACACCTATCTTAATGTTAAACCATTTGGTGTTCCATTGTTCTGTTTAAACCATAGAGCTGAGTTTATTTCCACATCTGAAGGGTGATCAGGGCCATTTATTATAACCTGGTCCTTTATATGATTTTGAGTTTTGTTCCATATTTTCTCCCACTCTATCCAGGACCTTCTATTGTGATTCCTTTCAGAGCAATTGGCAGTGGTACCTGAGCACCATGTAGACCAGGAGGAAGAAGAAGCATGCTACTTCTGAAACTTTATGAATAGTAGTATAATACGTCAGATATTAAGTTCTATCAAGTCAGTCCTAACTAATAGCGACCCTGTATAAAATTTCCAAGGAGCAGCTGGTGAGTTTGAACCACCAACCTTGTGGTTGAAATTGAAATTGTGGTCAAGGACTTATTCTACAGCACCATACCAGGATTACATAGCACTAGAATACTGAATATTGAAACATTATAAATAGCAAGAAATTATTGTCAGGTACAGTGCTAGAAAATGAATCCCTCAGGTTGGTCTGACAAGATGCCTTGTAGTATTTTGATATTTGTACATTTATGGAGGCTTGTTTTGTGGCCTAACACATGGTCCATTCTGGAGAATGTTCCATGTGCACTGGAAAAGAATGTGTATTGTGCTGTTGTTTGGTTGAATGCTCTGTACACATTTATGAGGTCCAGTTGGCTGATTGTGTTATTTAGTTCCTCTGTATCTTTGTTGAGTTTTTTTTCTGGTTGTTCTATCCTTTTTCAAAAGTGGTATATTAAAATCTCCCACTATTATTGTAGATTAGTCTGTTTCTTCAAATCTATTAGAGTCCGCTTTACAGCTTTGGGAGCTCTTTCAAATCAGATCAGAGCTTAATCTGATGTGCTTGCCTTTGTATGTAACACTTCTTTTTTCTCTAGCTGCTTTCAGGATTCTCTTCTTATCTTTGATTTTGAAGAACTTGATCATGATATGTTTTGGTGATTTTCATTTGTGGACTACCTTTCCTGGAGTTCATTCAGCTTCTTGAATGCTTATCTTTTCATTTTTCCAAATGTTAGGGAAATTTTCTTCCAGCAGCTCTTCAACTAACTATCTCCTCTGTGGACTTGTGTGATTCTTCCTGTCCCAGAATGCCAATAATTCTTAAGTTATTCCTCTTCATATTGTCCCACATGAATCTTAGACTTTCTTCAGATTGTTTTATCCTTTTTTCTGCTTGCTCTTCTATCTTAGTATTGCCCCAAGTCATGGTATTTTCAATAGACTCATATGCAAGTGTAAGTCACACAATGTATAAGGAAGACAATAAAACAATTTTTGTTTTGAATTATGGTATTGGAGAAAAATATTAAAAGTACCATGGAATGCTATAAAAATAAACAAAGCTGTGTGGGAAATACGGCTAGAATGTTCTGTAGAAGGCAGGATAGTGAGACTTCAATGCCTCATACTTCACACATGTTTCCAGGAGGGATGGTCCCTGGAGAAGAAATCATGCTTGGTAAAATAGAGGGTAGAATAAAGAGGAAGACCCCCCAAATAGATGGTTTGGCACAGTGGCAGCATCTATTGGCTTGAGCATGACAGCAGTTCTGAGGATGGTACAGGATGGGAAGTGTTTTGTTCTATTGTGCATAAGGTCGCTATGAGTTGGAACTGACCTAACAGCAACAATGGTGACTCTACAGAACACAACCATGACAATTATGACTAATAAGTGCAATGATTTCTTTATGCAATAATTTCTTTATACTTGTATGTCTTCTTTGGTAAAGTGTCCATATCCTCTATTTTTAAATTAGATTATTTGTGGGGTGTTTTTGTTGTTGAGGTGTTGACATGTTCGATATATTTTAAGGATTAGTGTTTTGTGTGCTATGTCATTGCTCCAAATTTTTCTCCTGTCTGTGTATTCTCTTTTTATTCTTTTGGTAAAATCTTTTGATGTACATAAGTGTCTAATTTTTATTACATTACAGTCATCTAGTTTATCTTCTCCTCTCTGTGTGTGTTTAGTTATGTTTCATAGTGTAGTTAGGCCATGTATTAGAGCCCCTAAATTTGTCCACTAATTTTTCATTGCTCATATCTATAGTTCTATGTTTTACATTTATGTCTTTGATCCACCTTGAGTTTGTTTTGCATATGGTGTGAGATATGGGTCTTGTTTCATTCATCTGCAAATGGATATTCAGTTTCTCCAGCACCATTTGTTTAAGAGACTATCTCTTCCCCATTTAATGTGTTTCAACCCTTTGTCAGTGATCAGGTGATTGCCAGTGAATGGACTGACCACTAGGTTCTCAATTCTGTTCCTTTGACCTGTGTGTGCTTCATTGTACCAGTACTAGACTGTTTTGACTACTGTGGCTGTGTAGTAGGTTTTGAGATCAAGAAGTGAGATGCCTCCTACTTTGTTGGTCTTCTTTAAAAATGTTTTACTTATCCAGGGTCTCTTTTCTTTCTACATAAAGTTTATGATTAGTTTTTCCATCTTTTTAAAGAATTATGCTGAAATCTGTATTGGGATTGCATTATATTTATAGGTCACTTTGCTTGGTATTGAAATTTTCAGATTGTTACATTATCTTATCTGTGTGCATGGTGTATTCTTTCATTTATGTAGATCTCTTAGTTTCTTATAGTAGTATTATATAGTTTTCTTTGTAGATGTCTTTTGTTTCTATAGTTAGATTTATTACATCTTTTATGAGGGGTTCTGGTGTGGCATGGTATAATAAGCACTGGACTGCTAACCACAAGGTCTGCAGTTCGAACCTACCAGTGGCATCTCAGAATCCCTATGTAACAAACTTAGTGGTACTTAACAACAACACAGCAACATTGTAAATGATAGTATTTTCCTTTTCTCTTTTTTTGTAATTGGTCAGCTTTTTATTTCCTATTGATTAAAAACAAAGCTGGAGTCAGACAGTGGAAGACCAGATTTTCACCAGAACTGCCTCTTTGATTATGCAAAGTAGGGTGGTTATATAGTATGTCAATATTGGAGTTGGGGAGCTTGGTGGCTCTGTAAGATAAGCACAAGACCGAACCACAAGGGCCAAGATTTATAGCCTTGGAAACCCCACACACGGTTACTATGAGTCAGAACTCGCTCAACAGCACTTAACAACACCAATATTGGGTTAGGTTTCTTAAGAAAAGCAAAGGGTTTCAAAGAATTAGGCAGGATTAAGGAAGAGCATTGGTGAGGTACAGGCAGGGAATCAGCATGAATAGTTTTTCTTCACGATAAAACCTATAGCAGGGGTGCCTGGGATTCTTGGCATCGTTATTATGGGATGGTCTGTGATCAGCCAGTGTGTACTATATCCTCTTTTTTTGTAGTATCTTTCACCTTCTTCTATGGGGGCCTTATAACCAGATCTTGGCATCTTGGTTATCTTTGTTGAAAACAGGGTAGGGTGAATACTGCAATTATCTTTTCTAAGCCATTAAGCAGAACACTAGGCCTGTGGTCATTCAGCAAGTCTCTGTCTATCTGAATGAGGCCTTTTATGCCTGGAATTTCCAGTAAAGGGACAGGCTGGGAACAGGGACCATCATTATTTTACTTAAAATTGTCTAGTCTAGCCAATTCAAACTTAACAACTAGCTTTATTGTACAGGGGCCAAATAGTAAAACTGTTGCTACTAAAGGTCCAGCAAAGGGAGAAACAAGGTTATGAAAGATATGTAATTTTTCAAAGATTCTCATATTATGGAAGCTGGGTTGCTCTTCATTTCTTTCAACCAAGTAGCTTTTTGGAGGATGTGTGGCCCCATAACTCTCCTTCTCTTGAAATGTTTATGTATATACAATATAAAATATTAGCAATGGCACAAACTCCCCTTTCCTTGACCAATGAAAAATCCAAGGCCTTTTGGTGGTCCATAACCATGTTAGCAAGTTGAGGGATTTGGGAAGGGCTTTAAGCCCTTGCTCTGAATCCTCTGTGATTTTGGGTACTCAAAATAGATGTGGTAGCGTAGTTGTTATCAGTTGGGCTGCTAGTCTTTAGGTCAGCAGTTTGAAACTAGCAGTGGTTCTGTGGGATAATGATGAGGTTTTCTGTTTCTGTAAAGATTTACAGCCTTGGAAACCCTATACAGAGTCGTTTTGAGTTGGAACTGACTCTGTGACACATCATCATCACCACCACCACCACCACCATTGTAGATGTATTCTGGGCAGTATATATTATCTCTACCAGAAGCCCTCTCAAGATAGTGATCAAAGTTGAGATTCCCAAGGCTATGAGTATAAGGGCATCTGTCTTTATAGGAGATGTCAATTTCCTTTTTTAGGTATGGCACTGATTTTTGGTATACCTAGATTCATTTAGCCGTAGAATAGCCAACTTGCCAGAGCACAGGCCTCTGACCTAGGTAGGCTTAAGTTGTGAGAGGACCCAAATTTTACTTCTAAGGTCTCAGCCCAAAGTTAAGACCTTAGAAATAACGGCACAAAAGCTGAGGAGAGTTACTCTAAGAGGAGCTATTGACAGGGTTAAGTCTTGGATTTTTAAAACCCAAGCTATATATCTGCCAGTGAATCAAGTGGAGCTGCTCCTTTCACAATCTGGATAGGAAGAGAAACTTATTAGTGGTCTCCATTTATTTTCCACATTCTATTGGAGGCCTATGACCTAATTCCAGCACTGTTCTCAATTCTTTCTGCTTTCAGAAGTACTGTTGTTGTTAAGTGGCATTGAGTCGGTCCCAACTCCTAGTGACCCAGTATAGGTTTTCCGTGGAGTGGCTAGTGAGTTTGAAACACTGGCCTTATAGTTCAAACTGACCTTGTGGTCCAGTGCTTTAGCCCACAGAGTGCAATTATTCCCTTGTCCCTGTGACTGGATATATTGAGTGGTGTAGTTTATAGTCAGATATTGATTGGTCTTACATCTTACTTCTATAGGTTGTGGCTGGTTTGCTTCCATAATGGTGAAGACTTCATCTTTTGTGATGCACAGTCCTGTAAAGAAAACGGAGTTATAACGCCTAGAAAATTCCCACCAGGTAAAATTATTTTGGTGTAAGATTTGGTAAGTAATAAAATTTTTTCAGGTACACTAGGATACTAGGATAGGCATAACAATTTGAATTTGGAAAGAACTCTTGAGTGGCAGTTTCAATATTATTCCACCAGGTAAGCAATACTGGGTAGAAACAAGGGACCTCATTGTGTGTGTGTGCTGGGGCAGTGTGGACCTTGGGGAATGTGTCTGGTTCCACTTGTAGTGTAATTTTTGTTCTTCTCGGTCTAGGGAAGGGACGAGAGATGTTTTCACTGGAGATGGGGACTAATGTTAGTTCAAGCTACCTTGCATCTTTAGGTTGAGAGTCAGACCCAGTATTCAGTAAGGTTATGACCATTAGCTATTCCCTGATATCATTTGATTAAGGTATGATTGCCCCACTTATAAGGCTGAGCTTTCATGCTTTTTAAAGCCAAAAATTAAATGAGTTTAAACATTTTCAGTACTTAACATCCAGCAGGGGTAAAAGAGGTGCTTCCTGGTGGGAAAGGGATGGCTAAAATGGCAAAAGCCCAGAGAGACTAGAAGTATGAACAGAAAAAAATAAGACTCCTAGGGTGAAGGGCTAGACAATTGTTATAAATTTAGAGTTTTTGGGTGTTTTTTCTTATAAAGTTATTTTTGAGGTATTTTACTGGCTCACATGTGTGAAGATCCTCAATAGTCCTTAGATCTTCAGTGTCTTAGGTTTTCCATGTGCTCCATAACCCTGCATTACCTGCTGGAGCACTAATCAATAAGGTGGGTTAAAATAGAGAAGGTCACTCCCACATCTAATAAAAATTCAGTAGTCTTAACTTTCCACATTAAGAATAACCCAAGACTCCCCAGATGAGATAGCAATAGTTTTCTTGCTGGAATCAGCAGGCTTCTGGGTAGTTTCAGTCAGAGCAGTCTTCAGCTCCACCTTCAGAGGCTAGGAGAGAGGGCATCAATGTTGGGACATCTGTCAGGCACCCTGTTTTAGGATGCTTGAGACTGTCCCTTTTCCAATACTGTTTTTGTTTGTAGTAACCACACTGATCTCTTTCCAGGGGTTAATGTTTAAAGCCTTGGTTGGCACTGTAGGATAAGCAATGGACTGCTAACCACAAGTTTGGAGGTTCAAATCCACTAGTTACTCCTTAGAAACCCTATACAGGATCACTAAAAGTTGGAACCAACTCAGCAGCATTTAACAACAATAAGTTTGAACCAGGCTTCTGGCAGTGGGGGGTGGGGGGTGGAGGGGTGTCTTTAATCCTGTTTTCTTCAAGCCTCCAGGCTTACCTTGAACAGCCAAGGCCAACAATTGAAATTTGCATCCTATTCTTTTGTCTTTCCTGGCTTCCTCTGCCCTATCTCAGTTGCTAAAAATTGTAAAGGCTCCTCTATGCTGCGCTGCTAACCACAAAGTCAGTAGTTCAAACCCATCAGCCACTTCTTAGAAACCCTATATATAAACAGGGTTGCTATAAGTCAAAATGGACTTGATGCACTTAATAACAACACTAGTTGGGAGAGCCAGGTCTAAGGACCTGCCTCTAACTTCTGAAGCTTTCTCTTCATATCAAGGGCTGACTCACTGATGGGAAAAATAGCTACAAGTGCTCTTCTTTCTGCTGTTTTAGGATTGGCACAAGTGTATTTCTTGAATATCTCTGTCAGGCAATTCAGTAAAATAGCTGTTTTTTCTTTCTCTTCCTGAGTTATGTCTTTATTAGTCATTCTATCAAGGGAACAGCAGTTAGTTAAAAGCACTGTATTTCAAGGCCAGTTTGAACCACAAGGTCATCTGTTCAAACCCACCAGCTGTTCCTTGGAAATCCTATACAGGTTGCTATGAGTCTTAACCAACTTCACAGCACTTAACAAGAACATCTTGCCAAGTGAGATCAAAAGTTAAAAACTCATCTCATAAATTTTCAGGGTTTTTCAAGATGGTTCCAAACTTCTCTTTGAACTGCCTTCAAGGTGACACAGGAAAAGGCATCTGAATGTTGGTGATCCCACCACTTTCATCAATTACTTGTCTTAAAGGAAACAACTGCACAGTCTGCTGTCTGCTTTGGAACAGAGAGGGGTGAGAACATCTTGTTTCCTGGTCTTAGTCCCATTGGTTGTTAAGCCTTAGTGGGATTATAGGGTAGGGGTTCTGAAAGTCCTACTGTTGAGGGAAAGCTTTCCCACCAGAGGGGACTAGTAGGGGCACAGGGGTGGTGGAAGGATCAGGCAGGTACTGGAAAACAGGGTCTGTGAGGAGGTCAGGTTCCAATTCTTTGGAGTGGCAAGACTTTAGGCATGTCAGGACTATATAAACTTGGGATTCTGACTTGAACTGTGGTTCTTGGTACAGGCCCCTGAATGTCTGAAAGTAGGGAATCTCTGCCCACTATATCTGTCTTTTACAAAATAAATTTAACAATAATATGGTGTTAAAAGAGAGATGTGTTCTCTGGTCAATTTTCTTGGTCTTAATGGATACTTGATGAGGCTTTTTGCTCCTGTAAAGATTTATAGCCTCAAATACCCTGTATAGGGTCGCTATGAGTCAGAACCAACTCCACGGCACATAACAACAACAACGGATACTTGGGCCAGCCTGTATTTCAAAGAAAATCAACTTGCTTCTTTAGTCCATGTAATTTCAACTGAGACTAGTTATGCAGCAATCTTGGGGTATGCCTCCTGCATTACCCATTTTTCTTAAGTTTATAAAATCTGCATCTCATAATTAGGGAGACTGGAAAATGCTAACTCTGAGCCTCAAGCAGGTTACACTTTTGGTGGAAGTGATAGTAAAATTCTTTTTGAGAGCAGTCAGGGAATTTTAATCTTATTAAGCAAAGTTCTGAAAGAGAGGAACAAAAGAGGTAGGGGTCCAGTGAGGGTGGCAAAATGGCGGACTAGGCAGTAAAGCTATACAGACCTTCTACAACACAAATACGGAAAATCAGATGTAAAGGATGCAGGTGATAGTCCTGGAAACCTGAACTTCAGTTTGAGGGCTAGAGAATATATTGAGTGATTATTGAAAGAGGAGGCTGAACAGACACGACCAAAAAGAAAAAAAGGAGACAGAGACTGGTGACATGTGCTGGCTGACTCGATTTGTCACAGCCATCTTAAACTTTGAGGTGTGACTAACTCCCACTGGAATATACACCAATAAAGCTCCTGATATCCTGGCAGTTGGAGCCACACAGTAGTGATCTGCACAGTTTTGAGTCCCATCAAAATGAGTCTGAAGCTGAAGCTATCCACAACAAACCTGGAGCCTGGATTCAGGTGAGTACTGCTCCAAATCTTCAGAACTGGACTGGGAAAACCCTGGACTAGCCTTAACTAAGAGCAACATCTGAACTGACACAGGGCTGGGAAGGAGATGGTGATCTGTGCCAGCCAGCCAGTCATGGTGCAGACATCTTGAACTTGCATGGGTGACGTTGAAGGCAGAGGACAGTTGGAGGTGCAGAATCATACCACTTTTTGGCAGTGAGAAAGTTGCAAAATTTTTTCTTGTACTCCATGTTACATGAGTGACCAGAGGTGTGGCCTGCCCCATCTGTACACTTCCAGTGAAGCTCTTACTCGTCTGGCAGTCAGATTCACAAGGTGGTGACCTATGCAGTTATGAGTTCAGCAAAGTGAGTTTAGAGCTAGCAGCACCAACCCCTAGGCCGAGAATCAGGTGTGGCCTGCTCCATACCTACAGAACTGGTCCTGCCAAGTCCTAGAGTAGCAGGAGTTTTCATCCTCGGTGCTCTCTGAAATGGAAATACCCTGATGCCATAGCTCCTTTGGCATCTGCATGAACTACTTCCAGATTGAGTGCACAGAACAAATAACATCTATACCCATAGGAACTCCATCTAGGGCTAGAAGTGTCACCATCTCATCCCTTGACCACCTACCATATGAGATTATTGGCTAGCAGGAGACCTGAGAATTTTCCCTTCTCTGGGTCTGGCACTTGTCCTATTTTTTTCCTTTCATTGTTTTTGTTTGTTTATTTTTATTTCCCCTTCTTCATCTCTTTACCTTTCCCTGGTTTATAAAATTTCTATATCCACTTTCATTTCCTCTACTTTATACCTGCTTCTCTTCCTCCCCAACCCACCTCCCACTTCTTTTTCTTTGCATTTTAAAAATTATTTTTCTGTTGATTATTCTTCATTACTATCTGATCTCTTTCTTTTTTACCTATCCTGATTTAGTTTTTAGTTCTTTCTGTTTCTTTTTATTTTCTTTCTTATTTTTATCTTCTTTAGATTTTCTCTCCCTCTTTTCTCTTTTTTATTTTGGTATTCTTTTTCTTTTCTAGCTGTTGCCTGGTTTTTATTTTTACTTTACTGTTTTCATTTTTCATTGTTGTTTCCTTTTCTCTTTCTTGTGTGTATTTTCTTTCTTTGCCTTGTCCTACAGGGGACAGTAACCATTTCCACACAGCTCAACCACAACTCTACCCACAATACCAGTTGCTATACACCTGATTGATGAAAATAACCATCATAAGCCAAACCAATTCTAAACTGACATGCATGAATAGTAAACCAAGAATAGTGAACATGATTCCATCCCCTAATCATCCACCAAGAAGAAGCTGGTGATGCATAAGAATATGCCAATGTATAAGCATCAATAAAATACAAATACACTAACATCACAATTTCTCAGAAATTGTTTACATAAAGAAACAAGACAACATGACTCAGACAAGTAATCAACACAGAGTTAGAAAAATTTGAAAAGAAATAATTAGAAAATAAGTTAGATAAAAAGGACACTGGAACTAACTGAAAAAGAATTGTTGTTGTTGCTACATTCCGTGGAGTCGATTCCGACTGATAGTGACCCTGCATAGGGTTTCCGAGGTTGTAAATCTTTATGGGAGCAGAAAACCTCATCTTTCTCCCACGGAACAGCTGGTAGTTTCGAACTGCAGACCTTGTGGCTCGCAGCCTGATTCATAACCACTATGCTAGTATCTCCAAATAATTGAGTTCTGATATAGTAATGTGGGATAAAGCATTGGATCCCAAGGTCAACCTGCACCACAGGGATGGCAATTCAAACTCATCAGCCACTCCTTGGAAATTCTGTACAGGGTCACTATGAGCTGAAACCGACTCAACAGCACTTAACAACAATAACAACAACAACTGATTGATTGAAAGGTTGAGGAAAACTAGGAAGAAATAGATAAAGAATTAGAGACGATATAAAACCTGTAAATAGGAATCTAGAAGATTAACACTAAAATTTCAGAAATGGACTATATGTGAAAGGACAAAGGAGTACATTTGAATCAATGGAAACCCGAATTAGCAAGACTGAAGATAAGTCTCTCAATATTAGCAAACTAGAAGAACATTCAGAAAAAATAATGAAAAAAATCCAAAGAAAAGCTAATAATCATGTGGAACATGATGATGAGGAATAACTTAGAGAAGTACAGAAAAGATAGTCAAAGAGTTATTGGAAGAAAATTTCCCTAACACCATGAAAGATGAGAAGATAAACACTCAAGAAGCTGAACGAACCCCAAACAGAATAGACCCTAAAAGAAAAACACCAACACATATCATAATGAAAAACTCCAAAATCAAAGGCAAGTATTCTGAGAGCAACTTTGGAAAAATTAAAAGTTACCTACAAAGAAGAACAAATAAGATTAAGCAATTAGACAATGGAAAGACACATACCAAACTCTGAAAGAAAAACACTTGCCAACAAAGAATCATGTATCTAGCAAAACTGTTCCACAAATATGATGGTAAAATCAGAACATTTTCAGATACACAGAAAAGAAATTGTAATAATCAGACAAAATGCACAAAAAATACTAAGGGGAGTCTGCTGGACTGAGAGCCAAGAACAGCAGACAACAACCTGAGATTCACATGCATGGCAATAACGCCCAGAATTCTATTTAAAATAAAACAAACCTTCATGATTGAAAATAAAGAGACATGTCAATTTATAATGAAGACAATTACAAAGCAAAATGAGGAAAAAGTATATTTACAGAACTTCTAGGTGGCAAGAATTCCAGTACATTTCAAGATGAAGCAGACTGCTTTATACTGAGGAATAAATTAATATTTTACAACGTAACCTCAAAGGAACTTAATACACCTTTACATCAAATCAAGAAAAAGGAAAACCATAAAGTTTACTCAATCATGAAAACAACTGTAATTAACAAATTGACAAGAAAACATGCAAACATATTAACACAACACAGAAGATTATGTGGAACAAAGAAATCATCAGACCCAAACCAAACCAAAACAAAAATCCAACAAAATGACAGAGATAAATGTACATCTATCGCTGTTCCTCGGGAGAAAGATGAGGCTTTCTATTCCCGTAAAGATTTACACCCTCGGAAACCCTGTACAGGGTCGCTATGAGTCAGAACCGACTGTAAGGCACATAACCACAACAACAATCGATAATTATACTGAATATCAATGGATTAAATATACCAACAAAGAGACAGAGAGTAACAGAATGGATAAGAAAACAGTATCCTTTAATATGCTCTCTATCAGAGACACACCTTACACACAAAAACAAAAATAGATGAGAAATCAAAGAATGGGGGGAAAATTTTCAAATTCCCAGCAATAAAAAAATGAACAGAAATGGCAATATTAATTTCTGATAAAATAGACTTACTTTAAGGCCAAAACCAGTATAAGATACAATGAATGACATTTTCTCATGATGAAAGGATCACTTGAACAAGAAGTCAAACCCAAAATAAATATCTGTGCTCCCAATTAAAGAACCTAAAAATATATGAATCACACTCTAATGGGACTGAAGAAAGAAACAGACAAATATATAATAATAATAGTATGAAATTTTAATACACCACTTTTGATGGGCAGAACAATGACAAAGAAACTCAACAAAGACACAGAAGAACTACAGAATCAATCAACTTGACCTCATAGACTTATAACAGAGCACTCTACCCAATAAAAGCACAATACCCATTCTTTTCAGCGCACTTGGAACATTCATCAGATTATACCAGAGGTGTGGCCAGTTCCCACCATCATCCAGCCCCAGGGTAAACTCTGCTCTCCAGGCTGGAAATCATGCCATTGTAAGGTGGGGGCTGGCTGCACTGCTTTGGTGCTTAGATTCATGCTGGCTTAGCTCCAGACCTACAAAACCCACAGAGCAACCAGACCATTATTTAACCAGTCACCCTGTCCCCAGCTGCCATGTGGTCCTAACAGACACTGAAACCAACTCCATCAAGGGTCTCCATGAATTACTTCTGGATTGAGTGCCCTGAACACAAATAATACCTAGGCTGATAAGAACTCCATTTAGGACCAAGAACTGTGCTGTTGTTACATCCTCCCCACAGCAACTTCATGAGCTCTGTGGCTTGTAAGAGCCGCCCTGAGTTTTCTCCTCTCTGGGTCCAACAGCTGCTCTGATTGTTTTTATTTGGGGGTTTGTTTTTTGCCTTTTGTTATTGCTTTATTTGTTTTCTCTGCTTCTTCTCTTTCCATGCCCTTGAATGTTATCCTCTCTATCTCTGCTTTTGTTTTCCCTTTTTCTTCTTTTTGTCTCCCCTTTTGATATTTCCTTACTACTCTTTTTCTTTTCCCTCTTCCTGGTTTTTCTAAATATATATTTTTTAATTTCTTCCTTTCATATTTGCTTTCATTTTTCTCTTGTATAGTTACATTTTCCTGTTCTTTCCTCCTTTTTAATTATTCTTCAGTGTTTTCTAGCTTCCTCTTTTTATTTTCTTTCTTATTTTTCTCTTCTATAGCTCCATTTCCTTGTCCATTTTGTGGTGCTCAGGTTAATGCACTGGACTGCAATGTTGGTTTGAACTACAAGGTCAGTGGTTTAAGCTTACCAGCCGCTCCTTGGAAATGGTATACAGGGTCACTATGGTTCAGAACTAACTTGACGACGCTTAACAACAACATGTTTTGCATTTATAGATATTATATTCATTTAATTCTGGTTGCTACCTGTTTTTTATTTCTTTTCTCTTTTCATTTATGGTCTTTTTTTTTTTTTTTTTCTATTTTGCTTTTTTGTGTGTATGTGTGAGAGATTTTCTCCTTCACACCCACAGCAGACAGCAATTGTGCACATAAAGTCCAGCTACAACCTGACCCTCAGCAGCTCCACCCACTGGACAAGAGGAAATACCAGCTACTATACCACCTGTGCAATGACAGACATCAGCCAACACCAGCCAAATACCACCCTAAACTGAGATTCATAAATGGCTAACAAAATGGTATACATGCTTCTGTTTCATAACTACACTACTCTCTTGGTGAGAGCCTAAAATCACATGAACATACAATCATCAACTAAATGGAAACATGACAACCCTAGAATGCCCTGTAGACATCATAGATAACAAGCCATTTTAGCACACATGAAGATTCAAGAGAGAATATTTCAAACATGTTTGTGTTTGCAAAGATGCAAACCTAGAAAATATTTCTGAGGAAGACAAGGTAATGGAACTAACAGAAAATGAATTCAAAAGACTGGTATTTAAGTACTTTCAAATGGTTGACAGTAAGATTGAGTAAAACAAGGAAACACAGAAAAAAATATTTGGAAGAATTCAGGAAAACTCTACAAGAACAGACAAATAAATGCAAATTTTGAAACCCTAAAAAGCCTGAAATTAGAAATCCATAACATAAATGCTAAGATTTCAGAAATTACAGTGAAAGGGGAAAGGAGTAGATTTGAAGCGTTGGGAACCTAAATTAGTGAGCTTGAAGATAAATCTTTCAATACTATTGTTTTAGATGAACAATCAGAAAAAATGCAAAAAAAAAAAAAAA
>NW_006408548.1:6142923-6145776 GCF_000296735.1 Chrysochloris asiatica | reverse complement strand
ATTGTTTTGTTCTGCTGTGCATGGGGTTGCTATGAGTCGGTTCTGACTCGATGGCACCTGACAACAACAACAAATGTAGAGCAGTAGTGGAGAAACTTTTTTTCTGCCAAAATTTATAGCAGTGTTTATGGGTCATACAAAAGTCTTAACTTAAAATTTAGCCTTCAATATTTGGTCAAACATTTAATTAAGTCCTGGTGTGGCACTGCAGGATAATGTGCTACACCTCAAGGTCAATTTGAACCACGAGGTTGGCAGTTCAAACTGACAGTTTCTCTGCAGAAACCCTACATAGGTCGCTGAGTTGGAACCAGCTTGATGGCACTTAACAACAACAATGTGATTGCTGGAACTGTGGTTCCCTTGACAAAGCTGGAACAGATTATTTTGAGGACCTTATACATCTCATGGACCAGAAGTTCCCCACGCCTGATGTACAAGCACAACTTATGGGTGATCTAAAAAAATTCCTGAACAGTAAGACATAATAAATAGCACAGAAAAAAGTTATGAGCTTTTGGAAGAAAACTTCCCTAACACCATGCAAGACAAGAAGATACGCATACACAAAGCTTAACAAACCCAAACAGGATAGATCCCAAAAGAAAATCACCAAGATATATCTTAATTAAACTTTACAAAATCAAGGACATGGAAAGAATACTGAAAGAATACTGAAAGTTACCTACAAAGGAGAACCAATAAGACCAAGCTCTGATTTCTCAACAGAAAACAGGAAGGCAAGAAGGAAATGGGAGAGTTTATACAAAACTCTGGAAAAAAATAACGCAAACAAATAATCATACATCAGCAAAGCTATTCCTCCAATACAATGAAATGAAGGTGTTTCCTGATAGAAAGAAATTAAAGGTATTTGAAATGACCAGACCAACTTTACAAAAAATGCTAGCAGGTGTTCTTTGGACTGAGAACTAACAGCAACAGACAACAACCCGAGATTGCCATACATGACAACACCACCCAGAACTCAATACAGATATAGAAGTATTTAAAGTAAAAAAAAACCTGCAAGACAGAAAGTGTAGAACAAAATATATAAATTTATAAAGAAGTCAACTACAAAGCAAAAAGAAGACATAATGTAGATACAGAACTTCCAAATGACAAAGAAGTCAGACAGATTTAAAGACAAAACAGACTCCCCACTCCCTTAACATATTTTATTGGTTTAACAAGAATTATTGCCTTTTCCTGAAGAAACACCACATCATTTAGATTTCACCTAATCTCTATTTTGGATTGGGTTAATGAGTGCTTAGTTCAAGTTTAATGATCATTTGATTACTAGTACTTGCAGATGTATTTCATGGAAAGGCCTACTCCCATCCCATCAGACACCTTCTTTAGCTACCTACTTAATACACACACACAAGTAAAAGCCAACACAATAAACAAACACATAAAATATTAGAATTTGGATTTCAGACCAAGATAAATACGATTTTGAAAACACAGCAATTACGAGTTGCAAAAACAGCCATTTGGCCTAATTATTTAAAAGCTTAGGGATTCTAATATGCAAACTAAGAGTAACAATGCTACTTAACTTACAGGAATTTATTAACTACTTTACTAAGAATTATAGGACTTTTTGTCTAGTATACATGTGGCCTGCTAAATGGGAGGTTCCTATGTGTGCGAACAAGTGAATATTTCTCCTGACTAAAGGATTTTGAAGACTAGTCTTATTGTCTAAGCAATAGTGAATAAATGGGATAGGGTAGAAAATCATAATGACCAATTTTCAAATTCCTAATTTTTTTTCATAAATCCCAAAAAGACTGTTTTAAGTAGGGAAAAAATATAATAAATTACAGAGTAACCTCAAAGAAAATTAAAATACCTGCACATCAAAAATACAAAAGAGGAAAATCTGAAAGATTTAGTAAACATTAACACAACAGAAATGAAAATAAAAAGAAAACCCACAAAATAAACTCAATGCAGAAAATTATGTGTGACAAAGAAACAAGCAGCACCATAAAAAAAAAAAAGACAAAACAAAAACCACATAATACACAACGAAATGGCAGCAATCAATTAATTGTTGTTGTTGTTAAGTAACATCGAGTCTAGTCGGTTCTGACCCATAGCGACCCTTTATAGGGTTTCCAATGAGCGGCTGGTGAGCAATCAATTATTATCTATCGATAATTACCCTGAATGTAAATGGATTAAAAGTTGAGAGACAGAGAGAGCAGAATCCATAAGAAAACAGGATTAATGTGCTCTCTATAAGAGACCCATCAAAAAGATGCCCATCAACAGAAGAATGGTTCAGCTTTTGAATATACACACAATAATATACTATGCAATGTTGAAGAACAACAATGAATCTGCAAAAAACCTCACAATATGGACAAACCTGGAGGACATTATGCTGAATAAAATTAGTTATTCACAAAAGGACAAATACTGTATGACACCAATATTGTAAACAGTTAAGAAAAGCTTTTCTTAATAAGAAAAGGCAATCTATGATGGTTATGGCAGGGAAGGGATAATTATTCACAGGCTAGAGGATAGACACAGGTTAACACGGGTGAGAGGGCAGGTAATAAATAACAAGAGAAAGGTTGTTGTTGTTGTTAGGTGCCATGGAGTCGATACCGTATCATAGCGATCTTAGGCACAGCAGAACAAAATACTGCCCGATCCTGGGCCAACCTCACTATTGCTGTCACGCTTGAGCCCATTGATATTGCCACTTTGCCAATCCATCTCGCTGGTGGTCTTCCTTTTTTTCTCTGACCCTCCACCCTACCAAACATGATATCCTTCTCCAGTGACTGGTCCCTTCTGACAATATGTCCGAAGTATGAGAGATGAAGT
>NW_006408548.1:6117382-6137288 GCF_000296735.1 Chrysochloris asiatica | reverse complement strand
AGCGCTTCTAAGTTTGTCTCTATTTTTTCCACTGATGATCTTTCTAATTCTTGGTGTTACAGTTAGGCCACAAATCAATGTTGAATTTGTTTCTGTAGATGATGTGAGATATGGGTCTTGTTTCATCTTTCTACAACAGATTTCCAGTTTTGCCAGCACCGTTTGTTGAAAAGACTATTTTTTCCCCATTTAATATGTTTTAGATCTTTGTCAAAGATTAGCTGACTGTGTGTGGATGAATTTACTTCTGGGTTCTCAATTCTGTTCCATTTGTCTATGTATCCTTCATTATATCAGTACCATGCTGTTGTGACCACTGTGGCTGTGTAGTAAATTTTGAGATTAGGGAGTGAGAGGCCTCCAACTTCGTTCTTAAGCAGTGTTTTGCTTATTTGAGGTCTCTTTCTTTTCTGTAGAACAAACTTGACAGCACTTAATAACAACAACAACAATTAAGAGTCCTAGTATAACGTTGTAGGATAAACACTGGATGCAAGGTTGATTTGAACCACAAGTCAGTGGTTCAAACTCACCGTCTGCTCATCAGAAACCCTGTACGGGTTTGCCATGAGTTGGAACTGACTCAATGGTGCTTAGCAACAATTGCAAATGGTATTGTTTCCTAATTTCCTTTTCAGAGCTGTCTTTATTAGTATATAGGAATCTAACTGATTTTTGTATATTGATCTTGTGCTCTGCCACTATGCTGAATATTTCATAGTTTCAGTAATTTTCTTACTGAGTCTTTGGCATTTTCTCTGTATAGAATCATATCATTGACAAATAGAACAAACAAACCTTTATGATTTTCCTGTTTTGAAGAGGACCATTAACTTTCTTGGTGGTTATTCATTTCTTCCACAGTAATTTATTCATTTCTTCCACAGTAAAACTCTTTCATCTTGAAATCAACTTGACTTCCTTGCCATTTGGAAATTCTGT
Source organism: Chrysochloris asiatica (assembly GCF_000296735.1). Classification (NCBI taxonomy): domain Eukaryota; kingdom Metazoa; phylum Chordata; class Mammalia; order Afrosoricida; family Chrysochloridae; genus Chrysochloris; species Chrysochloris asiatica. The sequence continues at coordinate 6,136,346 of NW_006408548.1, read as the reverse complement.
AACTTTACTATTCCAGTCACATGTAAGCCATCCTCTTGATGACATCCCTCATAAGAATCTTAGACTTTCTTTTATTTATTTATTTAAATTTCTGATTATTCTAGAAGGCTGGTATTGAGAGATTTGTCTTCAAGCTCACTAATTCAACCTTCCATTGATTCTGATCTAATTCTTAGTCTTTCAATATATTATACACTTCTGAAACAATAGTATTAATCTTCTAGATTTCTATTTTGTTTTTGTATTGTTTCTAATTTTTCATTTATTTATCATTTATTTAATAATGTAGTGTTTTCCTAAATTCTTCTAGATTTCTTTCCTATATTTTCCTTGCTTCACCTGCAGTTTTCTTGATTGTTCTATCCATGTTTTGAAGATACATAAATGTCATCCTTTTGAATTCTTTAATAGGTAGTTCCAATACCTTTTCTTTCTAAGAAACATTTTCTGGCTCTGCATTTTGATCACTTGTTAGGGCACTCCGTTTTATTTCTTCATGTGAACTGAAAGATCTGGTGTTTCCAAAAAATTGTGATATTATTGCACTTATATTTTATCAATGTTTTTATGTTGATGTGTTCTGAGACACTTACTACTTGTCTCCTGAAGGGTGTGGAAGTGTGCACAGTTGTCCATTCATCATTAGTGCAGTGCAGTTCAGGGTGGATGTGTCTGGTGTTGACTGCTATCTATAATTGATCAGATTGTACAGTAGGTACTAGTGACTCTTGCCCAGTGGTTGAGGCTGTAGTGGGGACAGTTGTAGTTGGACTGTATGGGTATGGGTGCTGCCTTGCATCAGCTGGGGCAAGAAGGAAAACCAAATAAACAACAAAAAAGAAAATGATAAAGAAGAAAATGAATACCAACAGGCAGAAGAAAAATATAATAACTAGAAAGAGGACAAAGTGAAAGGGAGAAAACAAAAGGAAGAAACACAATAAACAAAACTAGGGATATGTTAGAAGAGAAAAGAAAGACAAGAGAATAGTCAAGACAAATCAAGACACAAAAAAATCAAGAGGAAGAAAGATGGAGGAAAGAGAAGAAAAGAAGAAAAAATGCAAGTAGAGACAGGATAAAAACAAGGAAAAAGAGAGAGAAGAAAAAGGAAAACAACGAAAAGAAAAAAACTAGGTCAGGGTGCTTACCCAAAAAGGAGAAAACTGACAACCTGTTGCCAGCCAAGGAGCTTACAAGGTGAAAGAGGGACAAGTGGAAGATTGGTGTGCCTGGCCCTTGCTGGCATTCCTGCAGGCTGAGGTTTTGCCTATAGTCAAGACTCCTAATCCAGAAGTAGTTAGTACAGATTCTAAAGGTGGCTGTTCCAAGAGGGACCTCTTTCAGACTTACAAGGAAGCTAGGGGAAAGGCAACTGGTTATGAGAGTTCCTGCTTTTTTGAGTCTGGCCCAGGACTGACTCTATAAGTTCAGTGAATCTGAAAAAGCAGAGTGCATACTCCTCCCATCATAGGAGTATACACCTGGCACCTGACTCATAAAGGCATGGCTCCAACCTTTGGCAGAGTAGGGGCTGTGCATGGGGTGTGTGAAAGTGGGGGTTGGACATACCTCTGGTCACCAGAAAATCATGGGAAACAAGAGAGAATAGCAACTTTTTCATCAACAGCCACCACTGTGCTACCAGATAACTGTCTGAATCCATTGCTCTTCATGAAAAGTTCAAGATGGCCATGCCAGATCAGCCAATAGTTCACCTTTTTGTTTCCTTTCTTGCTGTCCCCATTCAGCTTCTTCTCCTAATCAACAATCAATCTACTTCTCTATCTTTTCTGAAGCTCAGGATTCCAGGATTGTCATTTATATCTGTTCATTTGGTCCCTTGTATCTTTTTGGTGTGGCACTATGGGTTAATGCACTGGCCTGCAAAGCTGCCTTGAACCATAAGGTCGATGATTCAAGCTCACCAGCTGCTCCTCAGAAACTCTTTACAGGGTCGCTATGGGTTGGAACCAACTCAATGGCACTTAACAAAAATCTTTTTGTTATAGAGATTCTTTGTAGCATATCAACCTACCCTGCCATCTTGACAGAAGTCTTATTTTTTCATTGTTATGCAATATTTCAAAATAATATTTTGTTTACTAATTTTTATGCTAATGTGTTTAACATTTATATTTCCAACATGCACAGATGCTTAAGAAAGTTCACAGAAAAATCTTGTTACCTTTTAATTCCATTTTTCCATGAACTTTTGGAAGTGCTCTCGTATTTGCAATTTGTAAACATTTCAAAATGTTTTTATTATAGGAATATATCAATATTCAGTGCCTGGCTTTAAAAATTATTTTATGAATCCTGAGCATGACTTAACAAAACCTATTTGCCATCAAGTTGATTCTGACTCATAACAACCTATAGTACTGAATTGAACTGATCCATATGGTTTCCAAGGGAGCTCTGGTAGCGAAGCAGTTACAAATCAGGCTGCGAACCACAAAGTCAGCAGTTCGAAACTACCAGCTACAGCCTTGGAAACCCTGTACAGGGTCGCTATGAGTCAGAACCAACTGCACGGCACATAACAACAACAACAACAGCATATGGTTCCCAAGGCTATAATCTTTGATTTAATCTTTAAGGAAGCAGACTGCCACATCTTTCTTCTGCAGAAAAGCTGGTGCATTCAATATGCAGACCTTTGGTTAAGAGTCAACTCCTAAACCACTGCATCAGAAGAACTGCTTCCCATAAAATTTTTTGTCTAAGAAACCCTAGAAGGCAGTTCTATTCTGTCCTATAGTGTAGCTATGAGTCATAATTGACTCAGAAACACACAACAACTATCTTTACAGAAGCAGATTGCAACTTCTTTTTGCTGCACATCTTAATACAGTAGTAATAATCCCAGACTACACAAAGTATTTACCAAAGTCCTGGAATTGTCAACCAATAACAATAAAAAAACTTTAAACATACAAGTTTTTTGTTCTTTTTTACTTAAGATTACAATGATATAAGTGAGGCTATGCTTGAAAATAAAGTTACTGTAGGTGACATTTAGAAAGCTCACCAGCTGCTCCTCGGAAACCCTATACAGGGTCGCTATGGGTCGGAACCGACTACGGCACTTCACAACAAAAACAACAAATCCCTTTATGCCAATTAATCAAATTTTAATAAGCACAATAATCTCATATTATCTCACAACATCTTGTTGAAATTCAAATTCTGAGTCAGTAGGTCTGCGTTGTGGCCTGGGATTTTGCATGCTTTTAACAAATGCCCAGGTAATATTGATGCTACTGGTCCAGAAACCACACTTTCATAAGGAGCCTCTTCTGGAGTACTGTACACTTCACATCCCACAGTGTGAATTCAGTCATTCTCAGATAAACGTTAGAGATCGCAATCAGGTAGAATGACCTTATTGTTGCTGCTGTTAAGTGCCGTCAAGTCTGTTCTGACTCATAACAACTCTGTATAGGGTTTCTGATGAACTACTGGTAAGTCTGAAGTGCCGACCTTGCAGTTCAAACCAACCTTTCAGTCCAGTGCTTTACCCTACAATGCTGCATCAAGACTGTCTATTATTTGGTTCATGGAGTAAAAGGCACATGCTGGAGTTGGTGAGCTGAGATAGGTGGGGCAAACCTGATTTTACAAATGGGCAGAAGGATTTGGATGTCTATGGAAGAAACTGAAAGTATTGATTTCTGGGGAGATCTAGGAAACTCATTCTTGTCTTGGTGTGGATAATGAAGTAGAAAAAAAAAACAAAAACTGGGAATCTTTCATTCTTTTGTATCAGGGTCACTGAAGGAACATGGAAGTTGAGGTACAACACTCTTTTGGGTTCCTGGTTGCTCATGGATCCGTGAGCCTCGGGCAGTGTGGCAAGTATTTATTACCTGCTTTTTCAGCTCATGCTCTAGTAAGCTCCGCATGACTGTGCCAGGCTAGTTTAGGTGAACTTCCTGCATGCCCTATGGCATCCATACCTCTCCTTTCATTGCACTGATTTGACTCTATTATATTCATCTATTTGTTTACTTAGTAACCCCTCTGCAGCATAAATTTTTTAGTGCTAGACTACTACTAGATGAAAAGTTTAACACACCCAGAGGTACTTGGAAGATAGGCCTGGGGATCTCTTTCTAAAAGGTCACAGACTTGAAAACTTCATGAAGTTCTACTCTGCATTCATGGGGTTGCCAAGGGTCGGAATAGACTTGATAGTAACTAGTAATAGCAACAACAGCATTTGTTTACTTGGATCCTTCTGTGCACCCCCAAGTTACTCACAGCTTGCTCATAATTGTGTCTGTTGTCTCTCTGGTACATAGAATAATGTTCAACATTTAGTGGGCACTGATCACTATTTGTTTAATAAATAAAGGAGACCTTAAGCAAGTCACTAACCTCTCTGGGTTAGAACAGAGTGAGCCCATCTGTGTTCCGTCAGCTGCTCACTTGATTTCCCCTCTAGCTTTGACCTTTAGGCTGAAATAATGGATTTTAATGCCTGCCACCCAAGCTAAGACTCTAATCCACTGTGACTCTCAGTAGGCTTTCTGAGTCAATTCATGTTTTATTGTTTGATTATGGAGCAGACTTCAGCCAAGAAATGACAGAAAGTTTGTCTTTATTAAGTTCTTTCAGGTGGTGAGGTAGAGATTTGCCCAGGTTACCTCAGGGAATGGCTTTTTTTTTTAAAGGAGGGAGAGAAAGGTGAGGAAGTCAGGAACCATGGGCAATAGGTTAATCCTGAACCTTCCTCAGCAGCTACACAATCCCTCTGGCCCTGATCTTCCCCATTTGGAACACCCTACAGGCAATATGGTGATGTTCATTGTAACTTAGGATGCACCAGTGACTCCAATGTACTGAGTCCCTCACTGTTCTCTTCAAACCAACATCCCACGACACTCTACACCTTTCCCTACATGTTCAGTCAGTGTCAAGGGTAGGATATTAGCATGGTACAAGGGCAGCCCCTGTATATAGAACCACTAGGAGTTCAGTGACACTGTCATTAAATTTAATACTAGACATTATACTGAAATATAGGATTTAGAGTCCCACTCAACGGCTTCCAGATTGCCAGTGGGTCACCTCCTCTTACATACTGAACTTCCTCATTTCTACCTCTTAGTCTGAACTATCAAGAGTCAGAATTATATTTCCTTGAGTATTCCTCCAGGCTTTCACTTGGATGGATTCATGCTGTATATGAGAGAAAGCTACTGTCTACATTGCAGAGATTTATTGACATAGTTTCTGGGGTCCCTATGTGCTCTGAAAGAGTTCTTTAAATGAATTTTTAAATATCTTGCTTACACATTGATAAAATTATGCAAGTACATTATGGATGATTTACTTACTTAGGATGTCCACAGCATTTAAGACCTTGTGTTTGATTTTGGTTTATGATCACAATGATGCCAAGATGTATGACTTTGATTATTGTGGGCTAATGACCACAGAGTAGAGACCAGCCATGTGCAAATGCCAAGGAAAGGTCAGAGATCCTCATCTATACAAATGAAGGTTTTGCATTTCTTTTATGGAGGTTGGTTCTTCACGCAGCCTCCCGTGACATAGGCCATAGAATAGGAAATAATCTGTGTGATTGCAGTCACATATTTACTATGAGATCTGCAATTGAGTTTCAGGGACAGCATCATCTATGCCAATAGATTTATGTTGTCAACTTGATTTTTAGTAGCCTTGTACTTTAAAAATTTAATTTGTAATTCATTTTTGATTTCATGTTTTCAAGAGCTATGAGCATGAGAAGTCTGTCAATACTTTTATATATACATTTAAGTAAAGCTGCAATAAAAACTTAAGCCAATATTGGAGGCTGAGTACATATTTATGGCAAGGTTCATATTTAGTCAAATCTGAGAAATCATTGACACACTTTAGAGGTGTAAACCTCTCTGTTTCAGATGAATCCACAGTCAAAGCATCTCGATTTTCCAATAAGGCACCCCCTGTAGGGGACTCTGTGTCCCTTCCTGATCCCTTTTTATTACACCAATATGCCCATCCCCCAGCTGCTTTGACTACTGACTATTAGTTCATAGATACCACCTTCTTTAGAGAATTGTTCTAAGACAAATGGGCACTTACATGCAAGATTGTATCTTCCCTTCCCACCTCTATAGTCACTGACCAGATGACTTGGGGGTACAAAATGCCACTCCTCTTGCTCCAAATTGAATGCTACTCCAGTACAATTTATGTTCCAGAACTCTCCAATAGGCTCAGAATGAAGCTAGACTTCAATTGAGATCACACCCTTGCATAGGCTATTCGCTGCCATATTGTTTCTTTCACTCTTTCTCTCCCAAAAGCACACCCCCACATGCACCCAAATGTTTTAAGGAAACCGCATCTAAGACATGCTTCTAATCCACAGAGAACCTACTTGTCTTTAAGATAGGCCCAACTCATATTTGGGCACATATGATTTTCTAAAGTCTCCATTGGTCTTGTTAGCCACCACTGAGTATTTGATTCAAGACAAATTTCTGTACCTATGTAAAGTCAAATGAAACATTGTCCTAACATGTGTCATCCTCACAACATTCAGCATATTCAGTCCATTGAGGAAATGGTTCTTTCTTCTAGCCCCTATTACCATGAATATTGCTATTCAATGCCATTAAATAGATTCCAACTCACAGAGACCCTGTACAGGTTGTCCCAGGAGCAGCTTATGGTTAGTAGTCCAGTGATTATCCTACAGCGCCACACCATGAATATAAGATACATAAATCTCACCCTCCAGAAAATGTTGGAAAATTTCCGCATATGAGATTTAATCATCAAAAAGTGATAGTGGATTTAATTTGAGAATTTCTGACTTGCAGTTTGTGTGAAATTTTTCAAAATCAAAATGATTCCCTCTCAGGAACATCCATATCAGGAGAAATTTTCATCTGATATGACCAATCAGTATCTCCCCAGTAACTTAATTACTACAGCCAAGCAAACAACCATTGGACCCTGGGACAAATTTGTCTGCAAGCAATTGTCCATCTTTGTTGATAGTGATCATCCCTCTCTATTTGGTTGAAGCAACTTAGTCTCCAAGTATGATAAATGGAGTTCTGGTTTTCAGCCCCAATATATAATGTATCATTTCATATAGCTGATATAAATGGATATTTTTACATTTCTTTTAGTGATACTATAGCCTTCCACTTTGTAACGTAGAAGGTCAATGAAAAAGAGGAAAACATCCAGCAAGACAGATCGACACAGTGGCTACACCAATAGGATCAAACATAATGACAATTGTGAGGATAGCACATGACCAGGCAGTGTTTTGTTCTATCGTGCATAAAGGTGGTTATTAGTCAGAACAGACTCAACAGCAGCAACAACAAAATAGCCTTACACATTCTACTCCTGTCCTGGAAGAAAACAAGAAGGAACACATACAATTAAACTGAGTTAATATTGTTATTGTTGTTAAGTGCCATCAAGTCAGTTCTGACCCAAGGAGCGACTTGTAGATTTGAATCACCAACCTTGCAATTCAAAGTGACCTTGTGGTTGAGTGCTTATCCTACATCACCACACCAGGACTCCATAGTTATACTGTTGCTGTTGTTAAGTGCCACTGAGTCAATTCTGACCCATATCAACCCTATATAGGGTTTCCGAGGAGTAGGTGGTGGAAATGAACTGCTGACCTTGAGGTTCAAACCAACTTTGCAGTCCAGTGTATTAATGGACAGTGCTACACCAGGACTCCATTGTAACATTAACAACCATAGAAATAAACCAATTAATGTCAAGCTGACTTTGACTCATGGCAATTCCATGTGTATCAGAGCAGAGCAGTGCTTGTTACATAGTATTTTCAGTAGCTGAGTTTTCTGAACTAGATCATCAGATCTTTCTTCTGAGATGTATCTAGGTGAAGTTGGACTTCCAACTTTTCAGCTAGCAAGCAAAAGTGTTTACCATCTGTACCATCTTAGCAAATTATTTAAACTGTTCACATCTCAGTAGATAAGAGAGAAAATTAACTTATGCATAATGTGTTTCCTTTATTAGAATGATGATTTACTTATAACAAAAACATGCTGACAATAATAATGAAATCGTCATTGTAGAAATTCAGTGATGGGCATACTGGGATTGTATTGATCTACTTTTGAGTGGAGGACTTTTGTTGTGGCACTGTGGATCAGCATTGGACTATGAATCACAAGTTCAGCAGTTCAAACCCACCAGATGCCCTTGGAAACTCTATATAGGGTCACTGTAAGTCAGAACTGACCCAATGTCACTTAACAACACCTCTTGAGTGTATTGGAAAATACCCACAATTTAAAAAAAACGCACTCCAAAGATAAATTTAAATTAATTTCTCAACCAAAACATAATTTCTTTACAACAGAAGTAAACATATTTGTCATATACTCATATACCTACTCACCCATTTTCACAAAACCCACCTTCAAAAACAGTACCAGTCCCTGTAGCATCAGAATTGCACTTGGCTATTGTTGGACTCCTTGTATGGTGCTGTAGGATCAGCACTGGACTGTGAACCACAAGGTTAGCAGTTCAAACCCACCAACTGTTCTGGGTCAGCACTTAACAATAACAACAACATTGTTGCAGAATCGAGTCCTTGTATGGCACTATAGGATAAGCACTGGACTGCTAACTGAAAGGTCAGTGATTCAAACTCACCAGTTGTTCTTTGGAAACTCTATACAGGGCCATTGTGAGTTGGGACAGACTTGAGGATGCTTAACAACAATGGTTGCAGAAATCCTTTTAGACTGGTTTCAGCAAGTTACAATGAGGCACTGATGGAAATCTAAACACACTTGTTGCGACAGAAACTAGGAGTTTGATAGCCTATTTTCCAGCTCTTATAGTAGAAGCTCTGGTAGCATAGTGGTTACGAATTGGGCTGCGAGCCGCAAGGTCAGCAGTTCGAAAATACCAGTTGCTCCGCGGGAGAAAGATGAGGCTTTCTGCTCCTGTAAAGATTTACAGCCTTGGAAACCCTGTACAGGGTCACTATTAGTCAGAATTGACTCCACAGCACATAACAACAACAATAGTAGCATTTCTAACCAAAAATGTACATCATATATTGAAATAAATCATGTCTTTGTTTGCCTGAGAGAGTCCTGTTTCACAATGGTAGTAGCACCAGCATGCTTATTAAAAGGGCCCTCTTTCAGCCCCTAAAGTGTCTTTCTTTGTTCAGATAACAAATTGTCTGGTTGCCCTTTTTATATTAGAGAATGGCAAGAGGAGATGTGTTGAGCAAACCAGCCTTCAGTATATGTCATACTCCAGCAACTCAACTAATTGAAAATCAATATAAATCTTAATTTACAATCTTCCATGGAAACACCATAGGAGTATTTATTTATAACACAAAGCTAAATTTCTTTCAAATTTGCTTTCCCATTTCTCTTGCTGTCAGTATCTTATACATGTATGGCTGATGCCCTAAAGTACCTCTCCTCTTCTATTGCAAGATTCAAAAAAATTATCTTTCTAACTCAGTCTGCATAGGTTCACTTCTCTATTCTCCTATTCTCTAATAGCAAAAACAACACAAAACAAAAACAAAATCTATTACCATCAAATTGATTCCTACAGGACAGAGAATTGCCCATAGGGGTTCCAAGTCTATAATCTTTATGGAGACCTAGTGTAGCATGGTAGAATAAAGCACTAGACTGCAAGGTTGGTTTGAACCATAACGTCGGTGGTTCAAATTCACCAGCTGCTCCTTGGAAACTATATATAGGGTCTCTATGAGTCAGGAACCAACTCAATGGCACTTAACAACCACAACAAAAGGCATTTAACTGCAAGGTTGGCAGTTCAAACCCACCAGCCTGCTCCTTGGAAACTCTATGCAAGGTCCTCATAAGTGGAAACTGACTCCATGACATTTAACAAAACAACAAGCTTTATGACTGGTGGGTTCAAAGAGCTGACCTTTTGTTTACCAACCAAGTGCTTAACCAACCACTGTGTCACCTGATCATTTCAATTAGCCTCTCCACTTGTTTTCTCTTTTCCTCTTTCCCCAACCAGTAGTGAGGCTGATACTATTGCTGGTCTTTTTCTTTCTCATTCTTTTCAGTGAAGAAACATTTTGACACAGTTACTGTTGATAACTATTCAGCTACAGGGTGAGAGTGAACCTGAAACAAAATAGAGAAGAGCAGAGAGAAGACCAGAAGAGCAACACTGGAGTTCTGATAGTCTTAAACCTTGAGCCTGTACTACCAATAGTGTTATGAGTTGAATTGTGCTCACCACAATTAAAGTTCTAACTTCCAGTATCAGTGAGTGTGGCCTGATTTGTAAATAGTGTCATTAAAGTTTCCATTAATTAAACCAACATAAAGTCATACTTGAATAAGGGGACCCCTAATCCAGAATAACTTTTCTTATCAAAAGAGGCAAAGAGGCACAGACAGAGATGCGGAGGAAGACAGCCATGTGAAAACAGAGGCTTTCATTAAAGTTATGCTGTCAAGGCAAAAATACCAAAGATTAAAGATCATTAGAAACTGGAAGAGAGGTATGAAACGGGTTCTATCTAAGAGCTGTCAGAGAGAATCAATACATTTGGTGACCTGATTTCAGACGCCTAACCTTCTGGTGTGGCACTGTGGGTTAATGTGCCAGACTGCAAAGCCATTTGAATTGCAAAGTCAGCGGTTCAAGCTCACCAACTGTTCCTTGGAAACCTTATACAGGGTCGCTATGGGTCAGAAGTGACTCGACAGCACCTAACAACAACAAACCTCCATCACGGTGAGAAAATAAATCTCTTGTTGTTTTGAGCCACTAGTTGGATGTAAAAGGGTGAGTCAAAAAGTATCTGTATTGACTGTATAATTTATTTTAATCATATTTTAGAAAAGACAAATACATAATTTTTCAACGCAATCTCCTGACTTTTCAATACATTTTGTCCATCTGTCACCAAGCACTCGTATTCCCGTCTTAAACACTGTTGCAAGCTGAGCTGCGAGCCACAAATACACCACTGTCTGCAATTCTTCATCAGACATGAAACTTCGTCCTTGAAGGGCTGCTTTCAGGGGACCAAACAGGTGAAAGGCCAATGGAGCAAGACCAGGGCTATAGGGAGGATGCTTTAACATCTCAATGTGAAATTTTTTTAAGTGTCAACAGTGTGAGAAGCATTGTGGATACCCCGATACTGCCTTGGTTCCTATTGGTTATGAGGTTGCCAATGAGTTATCTATCACAAGTGCTTATCGACAAATACTCAAGAAATCCAATCTGTACTAATTTTAGTGAGTGCGGTTTTCTTTATTCAATTTTGCAAAATTGGGCACCTAACCCAGTACACATGGGCAGATGCGCCGCATTTGACTGACTCACAAAGAGTTTCATTCCCCTGTTTTGAGAGTCCCTCCCCCAGTTAGTATTTGGTTCACAATCTAGCCCTGATGGCACCCATGGCCTTAAGGACTATATTCTTATTTCAAGTTCCTAGTCCTAGAACAGATTTCTTTTTCCCCTTTCCCAATTCATTCTGCTCACATACCTCTGAGTGTGAATTAATAACCTATGTTTGGTCTAGCAATCTTGTGCACCTTTTATCCTCGAAGATGGACCATCCTGAGAATTTCTCATAACTGTGTGGGCAGAGGTAAGTGGTTATGCATTGTAATGAAGATCACAACATCCTTGGATATCAGTCTTGTGTGTTTACTCCAAAGCTTAACTTTCAGCTCTTCAGAGAGCTTCTCACTGTAATGAGCACTGTTGATTGTTGAACATTTTTCCTGATAGCATTCCAACAATGACCTTTGAGAATCCCAGAAAACTCAGCAATTTTCCAGCTGATGATTGACTTTTGAAGTTTTTCTTTGCCAGCAGTTGAGGATGTTCCCATTCTATGCTCTGCCCTTTACTCTCAGATTTGTAATGATGAATCCATGTCTTGTTACCAGTAACAATTTTTTTTTAAAGAAACTTTTACCTTCCTTCAAGTATTTAGCAGAAATTTTGTTTCCAGATGTCCAAACGTTTCTGTTTATGGTCTTCCGTCTTGCACAAACTTTTCAAAACCAAAATCTCTCTGGATTATTTCGTAGGCTGAGCCATGACTAATTTACAAATGGTTTGACACATAATCCACTCATCTATTCTACAGAATAATTTCACATGCATACTCAGTGTTGTCATCAGCTGTAGATGTGGACTGCATTTAACAACAACAACAACAAAAATTGGAGTGTGGATAATTTTTGACTCATTCTCACATTTTGTTATAGCAGCCCTTTGATACTAACACATATTAAGGTCCAGAAATGAAAAATAATAAATAGCATTGCACAAACCCATTTGAAAATCAAATTTTCTTACTTTTATGGTGTTGGTGGTCGTGTGCCACAGAGTCAGTTCTGACTCATAACAACCCTATATAGGGTTTCCGAGACTCTAAATCTTTACAGGAGCAGAAAGCCTCATTTTTCTCCCATGGAACAGCTGATAATTTCAAACTACTGACCTTGAAGTTAGCAGCCCGAGGCATAACCACTACGTTACCAGAGTTCCTTTCTGGTCTATATTAGATTTAAATTCTAAGTATTTGGTTTCCAAAAGGCTACACTTTACAGTAGGCGTCTTAACTCCATGTTGTATCTTGACCTAAATTTAGCTTCCATTTCAGTTTTTTATGACCATTAACCCACAATGTAAAGAAGCTTAGCCCTCAGGCATTTGAAAGGGGATTACCATAACTCCCTTAGCCAGCTCAGGCAGGGCAATCGCCCCCTCAGGGACTTGCCTGGGCTTTTCTTAATAGAAATTGGTATGCCAGTGCCTGGTGGTCATGAGTTGTACCCTGACTGTGGTGGTGGTGGTGGTAGTGGTGGTGGTGGTAGTGACCCAGAACCAATCCTGCAAGCTTTTCTAATCTTCAGTAGTATATGTACCCTAATCATGGTGGTCCATATCCCAATTCTGCAGTCCTCCCCGCAACACTAATGTATTGATCTGCTAACAATCATGATTTGGTGATGAATTTTCTTTGTTTTCTATATTCTAAAATTAGCACTGTGACCATGAACACTTTGGACACCATTATGGCCTTATGCTGATGCTTTCCCTCAACTGGATGATTTGTCTTTGTCTCCTCTTTGTCCTGTTTAAGACTTAATAAAGGGATCTTTATAAATACTTATTTGAATTTGGGCTCTCTCCTCTCCCCACCAGAACACTTGTAAGCAAAGACATCCTAATAAATACACTGATTTCTGCACACCCGAATAGATTCCAGAATAGAATCTTTTATCTTTTATTAAAGTCAAGAGGAGGAGGGAAGGATTCAAATATTCATAGTAGTATTTTTTATTCTCATTATCTGTAACTTATATTTTATTTTCTTCCTGGAAAAACTATATAATAAGAAGCCACAATTTAACTGGTTTTTATTTTATCCTAATATTTAGAAGCAGAGCTCTTTTAAGAAGCTTGGGGAAGGAAGTAAATACATCTGTCACCCTATAAACTGAATAGACATCAGCCATTCTATACTAACCCATATGGAAATTACAGTCAATGCCTCTCTAAACTGGTAAAGAACAGCCAAGTCTGCTTAATGCAACAAAACAAAGTTCTGTGTGGAGATGGTAAGGAAGTGCTGTGGGAATATATGGATTCATGGTAAAGGTAAGAACACAACAGAATGGCAGAAGCATTAATTTGGAGTCAGCATTATGAACTTAAGTGAGCAGCTGCTTTGGATGCCGAACACCTTTGCTGGCACTTGATAGTAGTTAATTTAACTTAATTGAAGGCAATGCCTCTGATTAAGCAAAGTTCTGGAGAGAAGGGGATGGAGGCTTAAATCGCAAGCCCTCGTGCCAAGCAGGCAATCCTTCAGAAGGCTGAATGACACACAGATAGAAGCTCAATCATACACAAAGCATTAATTAGGGAAAGAATATTGCAAACTTAGAAGACCAAAGACAGATTTTAGAAGAATAAATCAAAGTAAATCTTTGAAGGGACCATGTCCATCTGCACCTAGATTCTGTGTCTCTTTAAATCTTGCTCATTATTGAAATGATCTTGGATGCTAAAAACAAACGCATCAATTTAGAGTTTTATGCAACATCTTTAATTTTTATTTTATTTATAAAACTAGCAATATTGATGAAACCATCTTCCTTATATTACCTCTGAGTTATTTATGCATGTCAGTGGATAGCCTAGCTTTTAATCTGCATACCATAAACCAAGTCTGACTTTCTCTGATGGTTCTCAGCTGACGTGTTGACATGGGACCCACACAGTAAATCAAGCTGTATTAAAGGAGGCAGTCTTTCTAGCCAAAAAAGAAAAGGCAAGAAAGTGAGTAGGTGAAAATTGTTAGTTGTTGGGAGAGGGGGCTTAAAGTGGAGTCAGAAATGAGGAGAAGGAAGGTAAAAGGAAGGTGCATAGAGAAAAGAGAAGGGAACCACATTAGAAAATAGGAGAACTTACTGTGTTAACCCTAGGTTAAGATACTGAGAAGATGAATGAAATATGCATAACCTACTTTGAGCTCCCTGCTCAGGAAATCAGACACCATGTAAATACAACATTCCATTTATTGTGTTTCTCACAGGGCATATAAAAAGTGTACTTAGTCATTTCAGTAGTTGAACAATGCTCTAGTATCAAAATGGAACTAGATTTAAACTATTAAAGAACTGCTTTCACCCAAAGTATTTATACATATATGTTGCAAAGCTATTTGAACCAATGGATATAAATCTGAAAGACATTATTATAATAATTATTTCACATTTATTATGTGTGGCAGTGGTATACTGAATGCAGAAAAGGCAGTAAATACTTGAATTCTAGGACTTAGACAAATGATACAGAATTATTTTTCATTGATTGAACACCAACAATTGAACATCAAATATTTGCACATAGACTTAGGTTCCACTCATGGTTTACTGCTTTGTGATCTAAACAGGCAGAAACAAACCCTTCCTAGGACACAAAGGCAAGGGCTAACCTACTGAAGACAGAAAGTAATTTTATTCCATGGTAGTACTTACACAAAGCATATCTTGGTTCATACCCACTAAAAAGATCAATGAATTCCATTGTCTGCAGGCTACCAACCTTCATCTATTAATCTGGATTATGCCTCCTAATTAAACTGGAAAAGAATACAACATTTTATTTTAATAACTTGAGAGAAGCTTTGTTAAATTTATAGAAGGCTATTAGAAATATTTGGAGTGAGGAGGCTCTCTAGGGTAGTCACTAGACTGTGACCCACAAGGTTGTCAATTTGAGCTCACCAGTGACTCCACAGAAGAAAGATGAGGCTTTCTGCTTCAGCAAAGAGTTGCAGCCTCAGAAACCCTATACAGGGTTGCTATGAGTCAGAACTGACTCGGCGGCACTTAATAACAACAACATGAGAAACATTGGCCAGTAATATAAAAGTATCATCTGGACAGCCAAGACTTCCTGCTCAGTGTCAAAGCTGACAGACAAAGCCACTTTTTTGAACATTTTCATTCTGTGTAATTCTCCTTCATACTTCTAGTCATCTTGAAAAACTTGCAGTTGGCAGACCAGTGCCTAACCCACAGCACCACCAGGTCTCCTTCACAAAAGAAAAAATACTTGAATTAGGTGTTATGTGCTCTAATATTTTCCATTCAATTCTATACTTTTTAATTGTTTTCTTTTTTTAGAAACTGATGGCAAACTAATGGATTTGTTTTGTGACCCACCCATGGGTCACAACATGAAAGCCTAAAAAATACTGACCTTGCTACCTGGTGTGGCACTGTGGGTTAAAGCACTGGACTGCAAAATCAGTTTGAATCACAAGGTCAGCAGTTCAAGCTCACCAGCCACTCATTGGAAACCCCCATACAGGGTCACTATGGGTCGGAACCAACTCAACGGCACTTATCAACAACAACATGTTGCCTATCTGAGAGAGACTCACAGACACTGTTGGGCAGGAGCTCAAGAGAGAGCGAAGTGACACTTCCAGAAACCCAAAGCAGAATGGTAGACCATGTTTTTTGAGCTTGAGGATGTAGTACCAAAAATACATTTGAAGAAATCTTACATTGAGAAGCAAGGTAAGACCATGGGTTGATACCTACAGTCTAGGTGGGAATAAGGTTACCTAAGCTGACACACTATAGGTAAATGAGGGACTCAAAAGCAGCATAATCAGATGTTTGCCCTGATAGTATAACTCTTTTTTTTTTTTTTAATGTTTTATTATGAATTATGTGATAGTTTACATGGGAGAACATTAGTTTTACATTCATCCTATCGTATATTGTTTCTGATAGTATAACTCTAACACAGAGAACAGCAGTGTTGAGATGACTGAAATTTATTCCTGCCACCCAGTGAAATTGGAACTTGTAATTGAAGTTGTTATCTATTGCTACATAACATACAATCCTAAACTAGTGACACAAAACACCAATCACTTCGTTTTCACCCCACACATTTCTACAGATGGACTGACCTCAATGAGCAATTTGCATTCAGATCTTTCATGTTGTTGTAATCAGATGGTAGCTAGTGTTGGAGTTCTCTGAGACTGGCTCATTCACAGGCTTAGTGCATGGACTGGAAGATTCTGAGAGCCACAGATTTGAACAGCCAGGGTTTCTTGGGCATCTCTCTTTGTGTGGACTCTCCACGTGGCTTCTCAAATCATAAGGTTTCACAGTAGCTGCAGTGAGTCAGGTGGAAACTGTTCTGCTTTCAGGACTTGGGCTCAGACGTCACAGAGCATCACTTCTGCCTCGTTTTTATTTGAGGCAATCATAAGAACCTGCTCAGTTTCCAGAGCGGAAGAAGAGACTCCACATCTTTCTGAAGGAAGGACAAGTCCTGGCACAGAATATCAAACAAGAAACATTCTTGTAAGTATTTTCTGGCAAATCTGTCAAAAGGTATGTTCAGTTATAGGGGGAAAAAAAAAACATACATTTTTTGAAAATTCAAGTTGATGTTCTGAATTCCTACCTACCATGCTAATCAACAGAATCTTGGCATGGGGCAGCAAGATAATGTGCTGAACCATAAGGTGAATTTGAACCACAGAGTCAGTGGTTCAAACCCACCAGCTGATCCTCAGAAACCCTTTATAGGGTCACTATGGGTTCGTACCTAAAGCCCTTGTGTGGCACTGTGGGTTAATACGCCAGACTACAAAGTTGTTTGAACTGCAAGGTCAGCAGTTCAAGCTCACCAGCTGCTCCTTGGAAACCCTATACAGGGTCTCTGTGGGTCGTAACTGACTCGATGGCACTTAAGAAAAACATGGGTTCAAACCTACTCAATGGCATTTAACAACAAAAACATGCTAATCACCGCTTGAGGCTCATTTACCATACTGTAGTTTAGAACCAGTAATGAAATCCAAAGTCCTAATTTTATATTTAAGGAATCGAAGGCATGAAAGGGTCCAGTGACTCACATACTGTCTCCTTGCAAGGTAACAGCAAAAAAAGGTCAGATCTCAGTTCTATGAACCCCAGTTTAGGTATTTTCCTTGTTAATTAACCTTTATATTCCCACTAAACACCACATGCTCATTTCCTTTCCTTTTATTGTTGTTAATATTTATTTATATAACACAATGTTGACCACATCAACATTTTTTACATATCAATCAGTGACACTGATGACGTTAAGCATGTTGTTCAACCATCACCAATAATCAGTTGCCAAGTTTTCCATCATCATAAAGAGATATTAAGTATTCATTTCTTAAGCAGAACCAAATAGGCAAGTCCTTGCTCTTACATACCTACTGGCAGTAGAAACCTCTGTCAGCAAGGGTCACACTGAACCCAGATGCAGGAAAGGAAAAAGACCATAGGATATCCTAGATCTGAAGAGGGCAAGGGACAACCCAACAATGATGGAGATATCTGCCAATCAAACAGATGGCAGCCTTAGACAACTGGTAAAGTCATATCAGTGTGTCCCCATTAGACATCTGTTTGCTTCTTCCTGAATTGAGGTAAGAAAGCATTTTGCTCTACTTAAACCCATGACTCTCAGCCCAGACATTCATAACTTTGGGCTTGAAACTTCAGATGGCAAATCCATTTGTTCTAAGGGAAAATAAAATGTGATTTTCTATTTGCTAGCTAAAAGAATGTTGAAGCTACTCCTTAAATACTTTTTAGAAGTTAAATCACTTCTGCTGAGGAAAACTGATGAGTCAATAGAAGCTAAATCATGATCAGATGGATTAAATTTTTCTCAATAAAACAATTTTTGAAAGAAGGGCCAAGTGTTTAGAAAATTGATTTCTGGTAGATTTTGTATTAACCACCATCACTTTTCTATACTTAAGGCTTATCTAGTCTCTTGTTATGGAAATAGGGGTTATAGTCTGAAATGCAACAGTTTAATTTCACTGCAAGATTAACCAAGAGGACAGTAAAAACCTTACCTAAAATATAGCACTTTGGTATTCCATTAAGTATAAGAAAGAAAACAGACTACAGGAAGAAATTTACTTGGACATCTTACATTTCTAAAGCTTTCTCCTGGTGGAAATTCATTGAACTATTTTCCCCTCTGGATATGTATTTAATTGAACACTTAGAACTTCACAAAATCCAAGCATAATATATTTGGAAAATGTCTTATCCAGATGCTTCATTATACAGATGCTATTGCTGAGAATCTCAGAGAAATAACTCTACTTTAGTCACACAGCTGGATTAGAACTCAGGATTCCTGGATCCCTAACTTGTTCTTTTTAGGTTCTATCTAGTTGGTTCCAGTTTATAGTGAACCAGTGAAAACAGAATGAGACACTGCCTAGTCCTACACCATCCTCACAATCATTGCTATGTTTGAGTCCCTTTTAACATCCATTATGCCATTCCGTCTCACTAAGGTCTTCCTCGTTTCAACTAAAGCTCTATTTTACCAAGCATAATGTCCT
>NW_006408548.1:6109307-6115432 GCF_000296735.1 Chrysochloris asiatica | reverse complement strand
GAGTGTTGACAGTTGATCCAAAAAGAATGAAGTCCTTGACAACTTCAATCTCTTTTCCATTGATAAGAATGTTGTTTATTGGTCCAGTGGTGAGGACTTTTGTTTTCTTAACATTCAATAGACTCCTGTTAACCTGGATTGAAACCTGGTTAACCAGCAGTACGACGAGACCTGGGGACTCCTGGACCCAGGGGCAGGGACATGGCCCCAGAGGGCTAGAATGAGTGTGAAGCATCCAGCTGAGGAGGGATGCTCATGAACACCCATACTTTCAGATAGTACCCATTTGACCTAGCATCAATGGCTGGATGAAGAAAGAAGAGGGGGAAAAAACAAGGAGTAACTGACTATAAGTGGATGATCTTGACCTATGCTTGTGGATGCAGTATGACAAAGGAGCAGACAAATCTCTACAGTGAGGATCATTCCCACCCCCTTGGTACACAGGGTTGACAGGGAGGGGAAACTTACACATTGTCTACCCAAAATGGGAGGCCTACAAAGGAAAGAAGTGACTGGCTTACAAGCTTTCAATAGGGAACCTAGCTCCAGAGGATACAGGGAAAGGTAGAACCTCTACTGAATTGTTTCCAACCTGTCTGGATGGGGTTAATAAAAGGTGAGGGGGAAAAGACTCCTGTGGTTCAATAGGGAATGAATGCTTTCAGGTCTGACAGTGAGTGTTGGAAAGGTAAATGTAAATGTTTGGTAACCAAAGGAATGGGCAGCTGATTTTGCAGTCCAGGAGTGGAGATCCCTGGAACCATCAAGGGAGAAAAGCGAAGTGTGAGACCATTTCAAAAAAGGCATTGACACTAGGGATGGAGGCAGAGGCAATGACATGGACAGAAGGAGTGGCTGGGGACTCTGGACTCAGGTAAGTAGAAGGGTTGTGTGCTAGTGGCCAGGGGGTGGGGGTGGGCGGGGGACAGGAGTGTGAGGTGTACCATTTGGGTGTTTGATGATGCATGCAGAGGATTGTAATCATTGCAGTGAAACAAAGTACAATAGGATGAATGTAAAGATAATATTCACCCATGTAAACTAACACATAATTTACAATAAAAACTTTAAAAAAAAGAATGTGGGGCAGGGGAGAAAGAGTCCCAGTCACCACTGATTAGTTTTCATCTGTCTAGATAGGTCTGGTGAAAAGAGGTGGGGATAAGATTCCTATGATTCAATAGTGAATAATTGTTATGATGACTAATTGTGACTGTCACAATTGTTTAAGGGTAGAAGTTTTGTAACAAAAACAAGGGAGTGGTTAATATTACAGTCCAGAAACAGGACCCTAGGACCATCAAGGGAGAAGAGCAAAAGCGGAATACGGGTCCTTATCTAGAGAAGCAATGATGATGCCAGAGAAGGAAGAAGAGATGGGGTCGTGGTCAGGGGGAGCAGTGAAAGACACTAGATTCATGGGAATAGAGGGACTAAAAACTGGTGACTAGGAGGCAGACCTGAAGAATGTACCCTTTAGAGGTGTAAATTATTATGTATGTCTGAGTGGGGTTTTTTTTAGTTTTTTTTTTTTTTAAAGCTAAAATGAATAGAGAGAAACACTGTTAACTGATGGTCATGGAGGGGATTATAATCATTGTAATGAAATAAGGTGTATAATTTGTTGAATGTGAAACTGATGATCTGCCCTGTAAACTTTCACTCAATCCACAATGAAAACCTTAAAAAAAAAAAAAGTAAGGCAATGAAGAAGGTGGTGGCAGTATTTATGTGTGGTGGAGTAGGTTGTGACACAAAGTGACCCTGTTTAGGGTTTCCAAGGCTGTAAATCTTTACAAGAGCAGAAAGCCTCATCTTTTTCCCACACAACAGCTTGGTCTTGCCAAATTCTACCATGCAATCTCCAGCATCATTTCTAACCACCAAGGCCATATTTTCCAAATACTGATCCATTTAACTTTTGCATTCAAATTGCCAGTAATTATCAATACATCTTGATTACATGTTTAATCAATTTCAGACTGAAGAAGTTGGTAGAATTCTTTAATTTCATCATCACTGGTGCATACATTTGAATAATAGTGGTATTAACTGATCTTCCTTGTACATGTATGAATATTCTTTTATCACAGACAGCATTACACTACAACATAGATTTAGAAGTGTTCTTTTTGATGATGAATGTGATGTCATTCCTCTTCAATTTGTCATTCCCAGTTTAGCAAACCACGTGACTGTCAGATTAAAAATGGTCAATACCGGTCCATTTTAGCTCACTAATGCCTAGGATATCAATGCTTATGCATTCCATTTCATTTTTAAAAACTTCTGAATTTACTAGATTCATACTTTGTACATTCCATTTTCTGATTATTAATGGGTGTTTACAGCTACTTCTCCTCATTTAGAACTCACAGTGATCCTGATAGGTTTTTCCGAGGAGCATCTCGTGAGTTTGAACCACCCACATTCTGGCCAGCAGTCCAGTGCTTATATTACAGTTAAACACCAGGATGTTGTTGTTGTTGATACTGTTGATTCAGTTCCTACTCATAGTGACTCTGTGTAGGGTTTCCAAGGAGTGGCTGGTGAGTTTGAACCACCAAACTTTGCAGTTCAAACTAACATTGAGGTCCAGTGCTTATCCTACAGCCACACACCAGGACTCCACACCATTGTACGTGTGGTTATATTTCTAGCCTAAGGAAGACAGTACGTGACCCAGATTAACCCAGTCACTACAGTGCAACCAATTCCACTATGTTTGGTTCATGGATGGATAGATAACTAGTCTATCACCCTTCCTCAGGACATCAGAGGAGACTTTCCAAGTAATCCCATCCATCTGTCTGCAGGTCATAGCTCTGCCACATTCAGTGACCAACACACACAGTGGAAATGACAGTTGAGGGTGTAATGGAGAGCCATCTCAACATACCTCTTCTAGGCTACAAAATTGTCATAGAGACGGGTGAAAAATGGTATGAAGGCTGATCACCAAAAAAAGTCTATAAGGACAAAGGCAATACACAGAGACTGTAGGACCCTTCCTTGAGACTCACAATTCCCGTCCCGATGGCAATGTAGGGGATTAGAACACTTTAAAGTTTAGGCAGGTGGAGGGTTGAATCCAGATATGCTGCTCTATCACCCCATTATCTATTTCTAGGAAACTTCAGAATGGGAAGAGAATATTAACATTACCAGATTTTTTAGCATAAACTGAAATGGATAAACAAAGTGCTTAGAAATTGTTACAGCTGTTGCTCTTAACTACCAACTAGTCAACCCCGTACCTGTGCACAACAGGATCAAAGTTTTGTGATCCATAGAGTTTTGATTGGATGATTTCTCAGAAGTAAATGGCCAGGCCTTTTTTCCTCATTTGTCTTAGCCTGGAAGCTCTGCTTAAACCTGTCCAGCATCATAGCAACACACAAGCCTCCACTGACAGATGAGAGGTAACAGCTCATGAAATGTAATCACCAGAAATCAAACCTGGGTCTGCCTCGTGGAAGGTGGAAATTCTATTCCTTCGATAATAAGGCTGTTCTCAATATTTATAATTTATATAGTAATATTTGTTCATAATTATATATATATATGTATGTATATATTACACAAACAAATATAAGACTGTTGTAATCTACAACAAGTCATAGATGGGACAAAGAAACAAGAAAAACACCCAAGAACACTTGACAAATTGTTATTATTTTTTGTATCATCCTCTCTGAATTTTTTAAGAAGGCATAACCCTGACCCATGTGAAAGGGCTGAGTAAAATGCACTTGTGCCATGAAGCACTGGTAAATGCCCTGAGTCTCACTGGGACTGTAAAATGATATTAGGGATTCTCTAATGAAGCAGCTCCAGCAACTCCTCAGTGTGTGGTTGTTGCCAAGGCACAATACAGAAAGAAGGAGAAGTGTAAGTATCACACTAGCATGGCTTCAACGGATACAGAGCTTTGTGGGGAGCTAAGTCTAGGTCTCTAAACCAGCAGAGCATCCAGAGTGGCCTCAATCTTGGGAAGCCTAACATTTGAATATCTTAACCCCTAGAAGGGCCTTGCCGCTTTTGATCTAGCAGTCACATTTCTGAAAATTGAGACATTTCGGCATGAAGAGCCAAAGTACTTCGAAGGAATATGTGGTAAGAATAAATTTTGTACCCACACAGAGCTTACTGTACACATTTTAGAGGCACTTAACTTTGAAAACTAAGGAAAAAACTGCACTCTGTTGTAAAATTAGAATTTGTGCTACTTTGAGGAACCATGTTATCTTTGCAGAAGTGATAGTTGTCTTAAGAAAAATGATATAATAAATACATATTTAATTAATAATTTAATCTTATTTTCATACTTAGTAAATTTGCTGTTGTTGTTAAGTGCTGTCAAGTTGGTTCTGATTCATAGAGACCCTGTATAGGGTCTCCAAGGAGGGGCTGGGAGGCTTGAACTAATGATCTTAGCAGTCCAGAGTTTATCTTACAGTGCTATACCAGGAATCCTACTTACTTAGTGATGGTGGCGGTAGTGGTGATGTTTGTGTGCTGTTGAGCCAATTCCAACTCACAGTGACCTTGAATAGAGTTTCCAAGGGTGTAAATCATCATGGGAGCAGAAAGCCTCATCTTTCTCCTGACTTAGTTAAGAGTATTACTTAATACTGTTAACTAATAACAGTAAAGGAGCTCTGGTTGCGTAGTGGTTACGAATCGGGCTGCGAACCTTAAGGTCAGCGGTTCGAAACTACCAGCTGCTCTGCGGGAGAAAGATGAGGCTTTCTACTCCTGTAAAGATTAAGGAGCACTGGTAACATAGTGGTTACAAATCGGGCTGCTAACCTCTGGCTCAGCAGTTTGAAACTGCCAGCTGTTCCATGGGAAAAAGATGAGGCTTTCTGCTCACATAAAGATTTATGGCCTCGGAAACCCTGTGCAGGATCGCTATGAGTCAGAACCGACTCCATGGAACATAACAATAACATCATTATTTTATGATCTGTTGCTGTCATCGTCATCACTGTCAAGTGTCATTGAGTTGGTTCTGACTCACAGTGACCCTATATAGGGTTTCTAAGCAGTGTCTGGTGAACTTGAACCACTGACCTCATGGTTCAAACTAACCTTGCAGTCTAGTGCCTTAACCCGCAGTGCCACACCGGGATTGAATCAAACGCATAGTGATACTAAGCATAACAGAATGAAATGTTATGCAGTCCTGCATCATCCTCACAATCCTTGTTATCTTGAGACCATTGTTGCAGCCACTGTGCAAATCTATCACACTGAGGGCCTCCTTTTATGCTGACCCTCTATTGCACCAAAGAAGCCCTGATAACATAGTAGGTGTATGAGTTGGGCTGCTAACCGGAAGGTCAGCAGTTCAAATATACCAGCCATGCCAAGGGAGAAAGATGAGACATTTTATTGCTGTAAAGATTTACAATATCAAAAAAACAGAGGGAATAGAAGCAAATACTGTTGAATGATGATGCATAGAGGAGATTGTAATCATTGCAATGATGAAATACGATAGGGTGAGTATAAAACCAATGTTCTCTCATGTAAACTATCACTCAATTTACAATAAAAACTAATATATATAGATATAGTCTCAGAAACCTTATACTTGGTTGCTAGGAGTTGGGATGACTCCAAGGTACACAACCATCACCACCACCACCTACATATATAGATCTATATAACTTTCTCTATCAACTGTTTGCTTCTGGTGATGTGTCCAAAGTAAGTGAAATAAAATATTGCCATCCTCACTTCCAAGGAGTTAATAATAATAAAAATAATTTTTATATTAATTTAATAAAATAGATATAATTTCAATTTATAAGAGGTTTCTTTCTAATTAATATAATTGTTTAGTGGATGCCTTGATGCCACATTGTTTTATTATAAGAGTCTATATTTACCTATTGGATATACATACCTCTGTATGCTGAGCAAATAATCTGAGAAGCTGGGTTATATGAAGAAAAATGTGGCATCAGGATTGGAGGAAGACTCATTAACAACTTGTGATATGCAGATGATATAACCTTCCTTGCTGAAAGTGAAGAGGACTTAAAATATTTACTGATGAAGATCAAAGAGTACAGCCTTTGGTATGGATTGCATCTCCATGTAAATAAAACAAA
>NW_006408548.1:6106195-6107742 GCF_000296735.1 Chrysochloris asiatica | reverse complement strand
CTTGGTAGAACTTATCAACATTATCTATTCCAGTCCAAGCTTTGCTGTTGCTATATTTCCATTAAGGAACTCTGGTAGTGTAGTGGTTATAAATCAAGTGACTAATCTCAAGGTCAGCAGTTTGAAACCACCAGTGGTTCTGCATGAGAAAGATGATGCTTTCTGCTCCCGTAAAGATTTACAGTCTCAGAAACTCTTTGCAGGGTTACTATGAGTTGGAAGCGACTCCACGGCACATAACCACGACCACCATATTTCCATTGTTATCTGACATCTCAATTTGAGTCTAGTCTATGCCACATCTCATTCAAACTAACATGAATAACGCAAGAAAATTCAATATAAGTGAAATCATTTGAATGGAAGCTTTGATCTGTAGGGATAAAGAGAAAGTTCAACCATGAACAATTAGATGAAGAGGTGGAAAGATCAAGATAAAAGCTGGGTCTTTCTCAGCCTGACCTCATTGACCATGGAGTCATTGGAGGAAATTCTTCTCTTCCTGACTTTGTTGATCCATTATATAAGGTCTTCTACTCTTCCAGGAATAATTTCCTCCTTGGTCCTCCTCACAAGAGAGTAAGTAACTTATCTGATTGACGAGATTGGGAAAAGTATCACAGCAGCTATACGAACACCCTTAGGTCTCTTTCTTTCTCTTCACCTGCACTTTCCTAGAGGCAGTAAGACCTCTAGGCAGCAACAGCCCCCAGGGAAAGGCTGAAGATACCAAGATATTTTGCCTGTAGCTGCATGTGTAAGTACCACTGAATCAGTTCTGACTCAGAGAAATCCTGTCTAGGATTTCCAAGGAATTGCTTGTGGGTTTGAACTGCTGACCTTACAGTTCAAACTGATCTTCGGTCCAGTGCATTATCCTATAGCACCACACCATGAATCCAAGTCAGAGGATGTTGTTGTTATTGTTAGGTGCCATCAAATCAGTACTGTCTCATAGTAACCCCATGCACAACAGAACAAAATATGGCCCATTCCTGGGCCAGCCTCACTACCATTGCTAACCCTGAGTCCATCACTTTCTCCACTGTGCCAATCCATCCCATTGGTAGTTTAACTTTTTTTTCCAACCCTCCACTTTACCAAACATGATATGCTTCTCCAGGGACTGGATCCTAATGATAATATGTCTGAAGTACAAAAGACAAAGTCTGGCCAGCCTGGTTTCCAAGGAGCACTTTGGCTGTACTTCCAACACAGATCTCTTTGTTTTTTGGCAGTCCATGGTATTTTCTATATTCTCCTCCAACACCATAAATGATTGCCTCCATGTAGATGTGATCAGGAGATGGGATTCCCCTTTCACGGTTCTTATTACTTAACCCAGAGTAACTGGCAGGTGTTGGCTGCCTGTCTGGTGTATAGCAGATGGTATTGGCTCTTGCCTGGATGGTGGGATTTTATAGAGTGTGATTGTAGCTTGGCTATATGACTGTAACTGGGGTCTCTTCGTGGGCAATGTAGGAAGATAAAGAGACCCATAAAGGTAAAAACGGGGACCAAAACTAAAACAGCAACAGCAAAAAAAA
>NW_006408548.1:6079390-6095698 GCF_000296735.1 Chrysochloris asiatica | reverse complement strand
TGGTGTGGTGGCACTGCAGGATAATGTGCTGCATCGCAAGATCAGTTTAATTGCAAGGTCAGCAGTTCAAACCCACCAGATGCTCCTTGGAAACTCTATGCAGGGTCACTATGGGTCAGAACTAAGTGGATGGCACTTAAGAACAACAACAAACATAATCACAAGGGTGGTTAAAAATGGAAGATGGAGATAGGAACGTTAGGGTCAGAGTGAGGAGAGGTCAAGAGCCAAGGAAGTGAATGGAGAGAGGTCAAGAGCTAAGGAAGGCAAACAACCTTTAGAAGTTAAAAAGGTAAAGAAAATGATTTTTCCCCTAGAGCCTCTAGAAAGTAATGCAGCAGTGAAACAACACCTTGATTTAACTCTTGAGTCTGGATTCAAACTTCTAATTTACAGAACAGTTGCATACATATAGTAATTGCTTATGTATAATGCTTCAGGGCCCTGGTGACAAAATAATTGATAAATCTGAGGAGAAACAATGTATTCATGTTGTTTTAAACAATAGCAATGGGAAATGGATACAAGATAGATATTATTATTGTTCCCTTTAAGTAGCTGCAGTAGTGTGAGGAAGGAGCTCTGGTAGCGTAGTGGTTACGAATCGGGCTGCGAACCTTAAGGTCAGTGGTTCGAAACTACCAGCTGCTCCGCGGGAGAAAGATGAGGCTTTCTACTCCCGTAAAGATTTACACCCTCGGAAACCCTATACAGAGTCGCTATGGGTTGGAACCGACTCGATGGCACATAACAACAACAACAACAACAACAACAACTTTAAGTAGCTGAGGTTACATTCAGGCCCACTGCTCCTAGAGTCTGCGTTCTTGCTGACTTTGCAAACTGCCTTTCTAGTGCATTACATAATTACTTAAGAAATTCCTAGGTACTCCAAGAAATATACTGCCATTGAATCGTTTCTGACTTTTAACAACCCTATAGGATACAATAGAACTGTTCTTTTTCCCCCCCTGAGACTGTAAAAATTTATGGGAGCAAAGAGCTTCATCTTTCTCCCTCAGAATGGCTGGTGGATTTAAACACTGGCTTTGTGGTTAGAGCCCAACACATAGCCTGCTATGCCATGGAGCTGCTTAAGTGGATGCAATGAATTATTATCTTTACAGATCTCAACCAGAGAGAAGAGATAATATAGCAAACTTTTTGTGAGAAGCTATGACACTTTCAGTGCTTGGCCTGCATTCTTGTATTTGATCCTGCCAATAACCCATACTGTTGTTGCCAAGTTGGTGTTAAGTCAGTTCTAACTCGTAGCAACACTGCAAAAGGTTTCCAGTTAGCAGTTAGTGGATTTGAACCGCTGACATTATTGTTAGTAGTCCAGTGCTAATTCTATAACACCACACCAGGACTCCTTAATAACCCATATGTTGTTGTTAAGTGCCATCAAATCATTTCTGACTCATTGCGACCCTGTATAGGGTTTCCAAGAAAGAGTTAGTGGGTTTGAAGTGACAACTTTGTGTTTCACAGTCCAGTGCTTATCATATATTGCCATACCAGGAGCCCAAACAACTCATATAGTAGGAGCAAGTATTAGTCCCATTTAGCAGGTGAGAAAATTGAGATTTGCAGCAGTGAAACAACTTGCCCCAATTCACAGGACCCCAACAAGTGGTTGTGATAGAAGTTTCACAACCCAGTCAGAAAGACAAACCTCTCCACCTACATACATACAGCTGAATTTCTTCTTCTTCTTCTTCTTTTTAATCTTCCTCTAGTTGAGTTCTGATCATCAAGCCATCGAAGTTAGGTCAAATGAGTATTATCTACAAGTTTGGGTATTCTTGTGCTCTCACTTCATATCAGCTGGATGCTTCACTCTCAGTTCTAGCCCTCTGTGGATATGTCCTTGTCCATGGGCTCCAGAGTCCCCAGGTCTCACCACACTTTGGACCAACCAGCCCTTCCTCTTCTCTCTCTCCTCTCCAGGTGGATGGGAGTCTATGGAACGTGGTCACACTCAACCCATTTCTTTATTGCTGTCTTTGCCCCTCTTCCACTCACCAGCTGACCAACGTGGTCATCAGCAAGTTTACATGCCTGCTCATGTGTTCACTTTGAGTTTCAGTTTTGGAGGTGGGTTTGTCCTGAGAGGACTTGATTGCTTGCCTTGATGGCTCCCCAATGAACAACTTGCTTGTTATTGTAGTAGCCAATCAGACTGTTGTTTTTGATTTTGGGATTTTTCCTGCTGGTCTTTCTTTTGGGAAGTATCTTCTGTTCCTCTAGCTGTTTCAGGCTGGTCCATATAACTAAACTTGAAGGATTTACTTTCATAATGTCTTCTATGACACAGAGTCATATGTAGTAAATTTTCTGGGCTCTAGTGATAACATATCATATGGATTGTAAAAGAAGACATTTTTAGATTTTCTACATGGAACATAACCTAACCTTAAGTCTCCAGTGTATGGATGGCAAGACCAATTCATGTCAGGTGGGAGGCCATGGCTATTTGTAAGATACAACGATATAGCTGCTCTGACCTAGTTTGTGATTATATACAATTCATTCCCTGGAGATTTTCAGAAATATCTGAGGCAGAGAACTGAATGTCTTTGGGAGAAAAGTAGGTACAAGAATCAACAA
The DNA here is from genome assembly GCF_000296735.1 of Chrysochloris asiatica. Lineage (NCBI taxonomy): Eukaryota > Metazoa > Chordata > Mammalia > Afrosoricida > Chrysochloridae > Chrysochloris > Chrysochloris asiatica. The sequence goes on along the minus strand of NW_006408548.1, from coordinate 6,093,085 downwards.
AATATGAGCTATTATTGGTACTATAACTCTATCTGTACCTGTAAGCTGCTGAGTCTAAGAAAAAGCAAATACGTTTTAAAGAGTATACTCATAAGCTATTGCCATGTTTCCCATAACCACACAAATATCAGTGACATACAATATAGGCTCTGATTTCTCATTCTCATTCCTGGAGTTTGGATTGAGTTTGATTATAATTGGGCCAGGCTAGGTTTTGCTTAAGGATAAGCGTTTGGTCCAATTTGACTCCTCCATTACATATCATTTTTCTAGGGCAGGCAGATGACCCATGGCATGACTTTGTCAAGGTGATGGCACATATACAAGAGGGATAAATACCTCTTAAGGTCTATGCTCAGAACTCAGATGTATCTTCCATCATCTTTGACCAAATTAAGTCACATGACCAAGAACAATGCCAGTGAGGTAGGGAAGTAATTCTTCCAATGAAAGTGGGAGGAGTGGTGGCAATTTACTATCATAGATTAAATTGTGTCCCCTCAAAATATGTATTGAAAACCTGACCCCTGTGACTGTGGATGTAAATGTAATTGCTTAAGAATTATGAAATGATGGTGGCTACTACTGAGGACCAAAGAGCTCTGTTAGCGTAGTGGTTATGAATCAGGCTGCGAACCGCAAGGTCAGCAGTTTGAAACTACCAGCTGTTCCATGGGAGAAAGATGAGGCTTTCTGCTCCCGTAAAGATTTATAGCCTTGGAAACCCTGTTCAGGGTCGCTATGGGTTGGAACCAACTTGATGGCACTTAACAACAACAACCACTGAGAATCAGAACCCGATTTAGACTTTTAACTTCTAGAACTGTTAGAAAAGAAATCTCTGTTGCTTAAAGTTACCCATTTCTTTCCAGTTGTTTGTTGACATTGTCTCTCAGTGTTATGAGCAGCTATACACATGGGGTAAAATACATAGGGCTGTTGTAAATTGAGATGATGTTATCATTTTGTCTCTTCTGCACGAACTAGACACTATTAGAAAGAAATAAACTAAAAATTATGTCACCCACTTGTGATATTTCCATTATAGCAGTAATAGGAAACTAAGCTCCTGATCAATCATTGAATCTTTTACAATAATCATGAATCAAAGCCCACAGGGGAAACATACATTTAAAAGGATGTCTGCAAAAATCCTTACATTAATAACGTATACGACTCTTGTCTCTGTTATGAGATCTAAGATCTCAGAGAAATGCAATATGGCATGCCTAGCCCTCAGCTTCCATTATGTGTAAATGTCTCTGGGGCCTCTCATATACCTGTACCCCAACCACATAATAACCTGAAATGGGATCAAAGTTCACAGCTGGCATGGAGTTTACTCACAGCAATGGAAAAGATTCATATGGAAATGGTGAACTCGCTGTGCTGGATGTCCTTCATCTATCATGAGCAGCTGTCATGTGCAAACCTGTCGAAGACTTCTGCTTAGTGCATGGCAGGTTCACTGCAAAATCATCACTTTGGAAAGAGCTTTTGAGGTATGCCAAGCTCAGAGAGAAAAATAGGAAATTTATTTTCCATTATCTTCTCTTTCAACCAGGGAATGGACAGAATAAAAGAGAAAAGGTGGCACCCTAAATGGCATAATTCTCCTAATAAGTTGAAAATATGACTTACAAATGTTTATAGAGACAGGAAGAAATCCTGCTTTTTTCTTTGAGGGAAGAATAAAAGTAGATTGTAATTTTGACAGCCATGACTATGTTATTGTCTATAGTTAAGAAATATGTGATCAGAAAATATTTAACAAAATCATCTGAGGAAAGAACGGGAATCCCTTAAGCAAGTGAGAAGCATGGCTTCTTCAGTTTATGTTACTTTCATTTTTTCTCTTCATGTGCTTTCTTTTTCCTTCAAAATTAACAAATAAAAAACAAAAGTACCAATAGGCTTTGTCCTGGGATTTTGTTAGAATGAAGACGAATGCCTCCAATTCTCAACTAATTAGCTCTACTTATGACTGGGCTCTGTTTCTGCTGAGTTTCTAGTCAGAAGAATGTAATAGAAAGAGAATATGATTTGTAGTCAGACAGACATTTGGATAAGCCAATAGCCTCAGTTTCCTTTTTCTGCAGAATCAAGATGATGAGATCTGCATCAAAAGGTTATTTTGAATTTTAAAGGGAAAATTCTAAAAAGATTACATACAGCATACATGAAATTGGACTTAGCTGGAATTTTTACTTTCCTCCTTATGCCTTTTCCCCCGGGAAGTCCCTAAGTTAAAGAAAGCACAGATCTTACCCATTTCCTCCTATGCCAGTGACAGGATGGTAGCCTTAGCCAGTCCCCTGAGTAGGCATCTTCCATGCAGAATTTTTGCTCCATCATCTCCACACATGGTTTCCATAATCATAGCAACAGAAAAGGAATCTTGGGGTAAGGTGAGAAGGGGTAATGCACAGGTTCTTAAAGGTCTCACGAAAATGTGACACATCATTTCTACTCATAGTCCATTGGCTAGAGCGAATCATATGACCCAGACTTCCTGCAGTGGGACTGTGAAATGTAAACAAACAAATAGATATTCACCTAGCAGTAAATATCTCTGCCACGGAGAGTTTCCAGAGAACGAAATACAAATTTTAGTCACTTTTAACACTTAAAACTTTAGGCAGGTCATGCTCTTCTCTGGGCAAATCGAGTAGAACAAGAAAAAAAAAAACAATTGCTCTAGAGTCACTTCTGACTCTTGGCAACTCCATGTGTGTCAGAGTAGAACTGTGCTCTATAGGGTTTTCAGTGATGGAGTTTTTTGGAAGTGGATTGCTAGGGCTTTCTTCCAAGGGGCTTCTGGGTGAACTCAACACTCCAACCTTTTAGTTAGCAGCCGAGAACATTAACCAAGCACAGTAAATAGACAAATACCCTCAATTCTTTCCATTAGCCATAATGTCACAATTATTTTATTTAAGAGTTCAACAAAAATGAAAAGCATATTAGAATCCAATGGGAATTTTTAATTATTAGAGAAATGCTCAAAATATAAAATACAGCGCAACGAGCTGAAATGAAGGGGGAAATTCTGGAAATCTGGTGCCTGAAAAACAAGAGCAAAGAGGATGCCGAGAAGCAAGAAAACTTCACAAAGTGTGGAAATTTTAAGAAAGTTGAAAGTCTAAAATCAACTGGTGGCTTCTAGGGCACATCTATTCCACAGATATGTTCTGTTTTACCTATTTGCTATTGCCGTTAAGTGTTGTGTAGTCGGGTCCGACTCATAATGACCCTAGATAGGGTTTCCAAAGCTTTAAGTCTTTGCAGAAACAGAAACCCTCATCTTTATTTCATCAAGTTGCTGATGGGCTAGAACCATGGACTTTTTGATTCTTATTCCAGTGCGTACCCAACAGACCCACCTTGATCCATTTTGTTTTACCTCTACAAGATTAAAAAAAAAATGGATTCACTACCAACATTTAAAAATGGGGATTATTTATAAATATCTACATTTGCTGCTTCTGTTGGACAGTTGGGAGAATGGGCAACATTAAGTAAATAACAGTTTTCCTGTAATGCCTGACAATGATCACCTGCCCTGTACACATGCCTCTCATTTACTCCAGTCCCAACCGAACTCTCTTCATTCACTTATGTTGTTGTTGTTGTTGTTGTTAAGTGCTGTCAAGTTGGTTCTGATTCACACCCTATATAGGGTTTCCAAAGAGTGACTGATGACCTTGAACTGCCAACCTTGCAGTTCAAACCAACCTTGTAGCCCAGTGCATTATCCCACAGAGTCACACCACATTCCCTTATAATCCTTGATAATCCCAGTGAGTGTGTGGGTTTGTGACCACTGATCTGATTAGACTGGTATAAATTCTTTCCAACTTTATATTCAATCACTGTAATATACATAGACAGACCTTGTTTCAAACAAAAATCCTAAACTAACTTCTCCAAGCACCAAGAATAACTCTTTTGAAAAATAATTTAGTAAAAGCATCAAGGGCTTTCAAAATGTCCATAAACCTTGATCCCACAATTTCACCTTGAAGCTCCTATCCTAAACAAACAGTTCCCAAACTATTTAAAGCTCATCATAATTTTGTGTATAATAGAAAACAATATGAAGCAACAGGAAAATTGATGCCATAATTAGGTAAATATTAAGTATGCTTATTGTTTTTAGTTGCTTTTGAATGAATGAACTCCAACTCTAACTCATAGCAACCTATGTATATAACAGAACAAAATGTTTCTGAGCCCTGCAACATTTTTATGATCATTCATATGTTCAAATTCATTTTTGCAGCTATTTCATCAACCCATCACATTGAGGGTTTTCCTTAGCTTCACACACATAAACTCTAATGTATAGATTTAAAAAATATTCATAAGGAAATAATCAAATACCAATTCAGGGTCATTCTTCTAAACAACAGACATGAGTTCTTCAAAACTATTGATTCATAAAAGTCAATGGAAACCAGAACAGACTATTAAAATTGTTAGGCCCCCTAGTGGCCTAATCTAGTAGGAGACCCCAAAAAGATTATCAACAGCAAGAGGTGTATTTGCCAACGTGCTGGGGTCCACCTTCACTCCTAGAAGGAGGAGACAAAGGCGACCCCCCTTTACAGTACAAGCTAGTTTTTATAAGGTTTTTAGGGGGCAGATTTGTGCAACAGCATATGTATAGTTTCTGATTGGTTACTTAATTCATAATCTATATTTCTTCTGGTTTTTGGCTTGAAGCAGGCAGCTTTGGCAAGGGATGATACAGTTAATCCCAAATGTAGCTAGGATGTTTTCCTAAGACAGTTGTTTACAGCTGTTGTACTCTCAACTGTCTGGGTCAGTTTGATTGTTAAGAACTTTTCAAGGATTATTTTGATATTTAGCCCTGGAGGACTGGCCTTGTCCTTGGAGAGAACTGGGGAACTAAGGCCTAGTCTATTTAGAATGCTTCTTGGAGCCTGACTAAAGTTTGGTCAAGTAGTTAGGCTAAATCAGTTAGGGCCTTACAAAATGAAAGAAGATGAAGGACACATGACAACTATACTCAGTTGGTAATCCTTGGAGAATCCCAGTTTGGAAAAATATTGCTATAAACAACGGAGCAGCTGGTAAAATTAGACTACTCTTGGATAATTTCTAATATCATTAGAAAAATTAGATAATTCTAATTATATTAAATGTCCTAAATTTGATCATTGTGCTGTGATTATATAAGAATGTCATTTTTCTTAGGACATATATGCTAAAATATTTAGGAATAAAGAATTATAAAGACCTCAGTTCAATCTCAAAAATGATTGAGAAAAAGAAACAATAATATTAGTAATTTAAAAATATGACGTAGAGAAATAAAGCAGATTGGGCAAAATGTTAACAGTGATCAATATGGGTGACGGGTAAATGGGCATTTATTGTTCTAGTCTTGCAAGTTTCCTGTTGTTTAAATTTTTTTTCAAAATATAAAGCCCAAAAGAGATGCTTATCTGAAAAATGATTATGACAAAATGTTAAGTAAAAAAATTCAGGACACATAATCATGTATCCAGGGTAATGTTAAGTTAAATAACAAAAACAATAATAAACCCTCTCCACTTAATACAGCAAAACCAGAACCTGCATAAAGAGGAAACTTGCCAGAAAATTAAATGCCAAACACCTTTCATCAGTATAGACAAATGATATGACTGTAGGTTATCAGAGATGGAAAATGTGCAAGACCCAGAAAACCAAGGCAGTCCCATCCACCTACAGATCTCACAGGTTTCACTGTAAATAAGACTGAAGGAAAAATGCCAAAACTTTAGCAATATTTAAGTTTGAGAGTTGAATTGAACAGGGAATGTGTTAATGCTTCTCTTTCTTTCTCTATTTCCTGCACATTTTTAATAAACATTTATCACTTTTATAATGAAAAACCTACTTAAAGAAAAAAAAAAAAAAAAAAAAAGAACTACCAAGCCTCATAGGAACAAACAGTCACTTTCCCCCATCTCAAATTTCAGCCTAAAGCCAAAATTCAGAGCAATCACCTAGGGAAATGGGTTCTAGCTCTCAGCTAGTGACCTTTAATGAGCACCTGTCTGAGACAGAAAAATCATAGTATTCCAGGCTAGGAACTCAATGTATAATTTAGCTTTAGTATCACAGTGGGGCCGCTGGGTGTATCCCCAGTATTCAGATTTATGGCCAAGCTGAGGAATAGTTTTGAATTTGACAGATTCTTCTTGGTCTTAGGCTTCAGATTCTTGTTGTTGTTAAGTGCCGTGGAGTCGGTTCCGACTCATAGCGACCCTGCACAGGGTTTCCGAGGCTGTAAATCTTTACGGGAGCAGAATGCCTCTTCTTTCTCCCGCGGAACTGCTGACCTTGCGGTTCACAGCCCGATTCGTAACCACTACGCTACCAGAGCTCCTTACATCCTATGAAAAAGCTAAGCTCTACTTTTGATCACATGCTAAATGGGTCAGGCCTATTTGACTCATACACCTGTAAACCTCCTTTCATCACAGGTAAGGTCAGTATCCTTCCTGTTCTCGGAAGACTTCCCAGAATTTCTTCCCTGTTTTCTTCCAATTGTCTTCTAACTGGATTTACTGATTTGTCCCTATTCTCTGTATCCTGTTCTCAAAACCCACTTCCTGCCTGAGACTTCTAGACCAAAGGCCTGCCTTACTCTTGTCTATCTGGAACAACTTTTAAACATCTTTAAAAACAACTTATTTCTTCCTATGACCTCAGCTATAAGCGCTCTATAAAAGTCTTCCCTCCATCCATTCCCTCTAGAAGCTAGCCTGTGGCCATAAAACACTGGAGGAAGGGGACAGCTGCCAAGAGATTTCTCAAAAATATATTGAACCTTTTCCAAAGTCAAAGTAGAAGTTTGCAGAAGACTAGGGGCAGAGCAAGAGAGCTGAGAGAGACTGCCTCAAGCACAGGAGGTCCTCACCAAAGGCTCTGAATTAGCCAAATCCTTCGGGTGGGGCTGCAGGATGAATATTCTGAAGATATGGAACAAGATAGCCTGAGATATGGAAAGCGGAGTGCTTACTCTTCCGTTAGAGTGCAAAGACCTAGAAACCGGAAAATTGTTTTAGAAAAGTTAAGTGATCTCCTGTGGCTGAGAAATCTGGTATGTGGTCTATAAAGCATAACGAGATCTCAGAAGTCTGTCAGCTTTCAAACCACAAGTCCTGGTGAAGAGAAAGTCCTGGTCCTGCCCTCCAAATATCTGAAGGCAGTGGTGAACTTAACCTAATAGAATTTCCATAAAAGCCAGACCTAGCTCAGCTACAAGTTAGATTGGTTCAGCCCTGCCTACTAGTTGTTTAACAGACTCAGTATAATTCGCTTTTCTAGGGATCAATATTATTGTCTTCAGTCTCCTTCTTTTACACAAAGTACATTCAATTAAAACAAATGAATATGACACTGAAAAAAAAAGCAAGAATAAGTAACCTCTAATCCTGACGTGGCGCTGTGGGTTAATGTGAGGAACTGCAAGGTCAGTTTGAACTGCAAGGTCCACAATTCAAGCTCACCAGCAGCTCCTTGGAAACCTGATACAGGATCACTGAGGGTTGGAACCCACTCAATGGCACTTAACAACAACAACAGTCCTGGTGTAAAGGAGCTCTGGTAGAATAGTGGTTACTAGTCAGGCCTCTAATATCATGGTCAGCAGTACGAAACCACTAGCGGTTCTGTGGGAAAAAGGTAAGGCTTTCTGATTCCTTAAAGATTTTACATTCTCGGAAACCTTATACAGGGTCGCTATGAGTTGGAACAGACTCCATGGCACACAACCACCATTAACAACCATCAATCCTGTTGTGGTGCTGTAGGATAAGCACTGGACTACTAACCACAAAGTTGTTTGTTCAAACCCACCAACTGCTCCCTGGAAACCCTATACAGGGTTTGTATGAGTCGAAATCGACACACAGCACTTAACAACAACAATCTCAAAGCGGGAGAAACTTGAGGCTTTCTGGTCCTGCAAAGATGTACAGCCTCAGAAACCCTATACAAGGCTGCTATGAACTGGAACTGATTAATAGCACTTAACAATAACAGCAATCCCTAATTGAAAGAAGGAGTCCTGGTGTAGTGCTGTAGAATAGACTGCTCACCTCAAGGTCAGTGGTTCAAACCTAACCAGCCACTCTTTAGAAACCTATACAAGGGTCACTATGAGTCGGAACTGACTCAATGGTACTTATCAACAATCAAAAGAAAAAAAAATTAATAGAAGCAGAAACACCAACAGATGACCTAGGTATTGGAATTATTTGACAAGAACTTTAAAATTATTATGATAAAAGGTGAGCAAATTCACCAACAGATAAACAATTTCAGCAAGCATAGGAACTATACAAAACTTAATGCAAATTGTAGAAGTTAAAATTACAATGTTAGAAATGCAGAATTCACTCAAAGGGCTTACCAGCAGACTGAATCTTCCCCAGTAAAGTTGAAATCAGGCCAAGATAAATTGATCAAAATGAAGCAAAAATAATAATTTTTTAAAAATGGAACAACATTCAGATCAAATGGTATATAGTATACATGTAAATGCAGTTTCCAAAGGAGAGGGGAGCATAAATTGAAAAATATTTGAAGAAATAAAGGCTGAGAATTTTCCAAAGTTGATAGAAGACAACATCAAATCACATGCAAAAAGTTCAGAGAACCTAAGGAGCTCTGGTAGCGTAGTGGTTACGAATCGGGCTGCGAACCTTAAGGTCAGCGGTTCGAAACTACCAGCCGCTCCGCGGGAGAAAGATGAGGCTTTCTACTCCCGTAAAGATTTACACCCTTGGAAACCCTGTACAGGGTTGCTATGGGTCGGACCCGACTCGATGGCACTTAACAACAACAACAACAACAAAGAAAGAAAATGCAAAGAAAATTCCACCTAAGCACTCTGTAGTCAAACTGTTGGAAACTGGAGCTAGAAAAAATTATGACAGCAGCCACAGACTAGGGAAAAATTACATAAAGAGGAAAAATTATAAGACATTATTAACTTCTCATCTGAAAATCTGATAACCAGAAAACAATGAATTGGTGTCTTTAAAGCTGACAAACAAAACACAACACAACACAAAACCCCTGTCATATAATTTTATATCCAATTTGCCTCAAGACCTCACCTTTAAAGGATGTTTGTTACCTTTATTGTGTTATCGTGACCAGAAATGTAAGGTCCTAGCTAAGCTTTTGCTTAGCATTTCCAAACCCACTAAGATGTATACCTGGACAAAGAACCACTCCTATAAGGGTTACTAGGATTCCAAAGCGGAACGTTTTCCATTCAACACTGTGTTTCTCAACTTTGAGAAGCATAGAATAACTTGAAGAGTTTTTTGTTAGTTTGTTTTGTTTTTATTTTTTAAATTACATATAGCCATGCCCTACACCTTGAGATTCTGATTTAATTTTTCTTGGGTGAGGCATTTATGTTTATTTAGTTTACCAACCAAATATAACTTGTTGCTGTAGAGTGAATTCTAACTCATGGCAACCCCATGTGACATAAAGTTGGTTTGCTCCATAGGGTTTTCTTGGTTGTAATCTTTATGGAAATTGAGTGCCAGGCTTTGCTTCCAGGGAGTCACTGAGTGGGTTCAAACTGCTTATCTTTAGGTTAGTAATTGAGACCAAACTGCTTGTACCACACAGGAATCTAGGTTATAGCAAACTACTGGTTAAATAGAATTTTTCTTTCCTTTAAAATAGATATGGTTTTAAATAGCAGCATTATTTCTTATATTATACATTATATCACATTTAAAAAATTATTTTTAGCAGGAGCTATCTTTGGCAAGGTTGGCATACGAGTTGATTTGCTCTTAAATTTGCATGTACATTAACACCACTTAGAGAGTTTAATAATACACTGATTCCTAGGCACCCAGAAATTGGTATAGGGTACAGGCTGGGCATCTGATATTGTATAAGCTCCACTGCTCTTGAGAATTTAGATTTGACTTCCTAGTAAGAGGTTGAGGAAGTGAGGCCAAGCAGTATTTGTCATGGAAACAAACAAGAACAGATGGAGTCAAATGAACTCCCTAGTCTCTTCCTTGCTGACATTGCTCTTTACTGGCCCAGCCACCACTTTCTTCCCTCAAAAGGGCATCCTTGGGCACCCTCTGGTCAATTTTTAGCTCACGAGCAGCTGGCTGCCTACTTAATGCCAAGAGTCACTCCTTACAGAGACCTCATATGTATTCCCCTGTTCTTTAATGTCCAATCATAAAACTAAAATCCTGGTACGTGAAAGTTGATGGGGTTGTCAGAAAACAAATGTCTGCTGCTGTTTGGATCTGTTGGAGGGGCTTGTAAAGGCCAATCATGGAGCTAAGGATTCCTGAGAGTTGCTTGAAGGCTGACAGGACACTCAGCAACTGTCATCGCAGTAAGAGAAATAGTAGCCTGATCATTGAGCTGTGCTGTTCCTCTCCTCTATCCTCCAGTGGTTGAGGCCATCTCAGAACTATAAATCCCTGCATCTTCAGCGTTAATGATGCATCCTTTGTTTATACAGCTTTCTTACAAGGATCATGCCATTCACTCATGGAGAGGATTTCATTACAGTACAATTCAAATCCTGATTCCACTGACTTGTAGAAATCTAATCCACATTATTGCTTCTGGGCTGAAGTTGTCCATCGGTGTGAATGCTGAAAACACAAAAATATTAGCAAGTTCCATCACCATAGACCAAGGAGTACCCACAATTCTCTTTATCTGTGTTTCTCTTTTGTTGCCTTTTATTTCCTCTCTTATGAAGCTCAGAGTTTCCCAAAGAGTGTTGCCCAAATCACACATTTACATTATGTAGAGTGTCCATCAAACTGAACCTATAGTCCTTGGGTGGTACAAATGGGTAAACACTCAATTAATAACCCAAAGGTTGGTGGTTCAAACCCACAGAAGACAGGCTTGATAATATGCTTCTGAAAGGTCACAGCCTTGAAAATTCCATGGAGCAGTTTCTCACTCTGCAGGCATGAGGTCAGTATAGTTGTAATCAACTAGCTGGCAAGCAACTACAACCAGTCCCACTAAAGCCATTCCTATTATGGGACCAAATAAATAACCAAACCCACTGCCTTCAAACAGATTCAAACTCATAGCAACCCTATTTCTAAGGCTGTACTGGTGTGATACTTACTGTAAGAAAAGCACAGAACTGCAAGGTTGGTTTGAATTACAAGGTCAGTGGTTCAAATTCACCACTGTTTCTCAGAAACCCTATGCAGCATCACTATGAGCTGGAACTGACTCAATAGCATTTAACAACAACAACAAACCTTTTTTTTTCTTTCTTCCATTTTTGAACTGTAAAGTTTAATGTAAAGCTCTTTTCTCCCACTAGTGTTGTTGCTGTTGTTGTTTAAAAGCTTTCACTGTGAATTAAGTGATAGTTTATATGGGAGAACATCAGATTTGCACTCATCCTATCATATTTTGTTTCACTGCAATGACTACAATCCCCTCCATACATCATCTTTTAACAGTATTTGCTTCTGTTCTGTCTGCTTTTTACAACAAACCTTTGTAAGATCTGAAAACCTTATCTTTCTCCTGCCGGGCAGCTGGTGTATTTGAACCGCTGATCTTGTGTCTCGCAGTTCAGTTTTTATCCTATAGTGACATCAGGGCTTTATTTATATATTGAACATCATTACTAACCCATTCAGCAAAAGAATATGAACCTTATGAAATATCAAAGAATAAAAACAAGGCCAACTATTAAAAGTACTAGAGTTTATAACAGAAAATATGAACACTAACATGCTGCAGCAATGAAGACACTGACAGGGCACTGGAAAGAAGATATGCTGTAGAGTTAGATTGGGAAAGAAGCAGGCTTCATCATTTACTAATGGAGAAAATTTCAGTTTGTTTATCCATTATTTTTTGTCTATACTGATAACTGCTTATATACATAATTGTATTTGGAAAAAAGAAAAATAATCATATGTTACTAATTTTTTTTTTTTTTTTTAACCAGGCTATGGAAAAAATCGGCAGGTACTATAGAGACTTTCCATAAATTCTCTCTCCCTCCATGCACAGTCTCCCTATCATTAGTAGGTAGTAGTAGTAGTAGTCGTAGTCGTAGCAATAGGAGTAGCAATTTGCACTTGTTACAGTTGATGAACCATATTGATGTTGTTGTTGTTAGATGCCTTTGAATTAGTCCCAATTCACGGCGATCTCCTGCACAACGGAATGAAACATGGCCCCATCCTAGGCCATGTCTTCCTCCTTTTCACCAACCCTCCACTTTACCAAATAAGATGTCCTTCTCCAGTGATTAGTCCAAAGTATGAAAAACGAAGTCTGGCCATCCTGGCTTCCAAGGAGCACTCTAGCTGTACTTCTTCCAACACAGATCTATTTATTCTTTTGGTAGTCCATGGTACTTTTAATATTCTCCTCCAACACCGTGACTCAAATTCATCAATTCTTATAGGTCTTCCTTCTTCATTGTCCAATTTTCGCATGCATATGAGGTTATTGAAAATCCCATGACATGAATCAGGTGCACCTTAGTCCTCAAACTGACCTCTTTGCTCTTCAACACTTCAAAGAGGTCTTGTGCAGCAGATTTGCCATGAAATACGTCATTTGATATCTTGACTGCTGTTTCCATGAGTGTTGATGGTTGATCTGAACTAAATGAAGTGTTTGGCAACTTCAATCTTTTTTCCATTTATATGGATGTTATTTACTGGTCCAGCAGTGAGGATTTTTGTTTTGTTTTTTTACATTGAGATGCAACCCATACCAAAGGCTGTGGTCTTTGATCATCATCAGTAAATATTTCAAGTCCTCTTTGCTTTCAGCAAGCAAGGTTGTATCATTTGCATATCGCAGGTTGTTAATGAGTCTTCCTCCAATGTTAATGCCACGTTTTTCTTCATATAATCCAGTTTCTTAGATTATTTGTTCAGCATGCAGATTAAATAAATATTGTGTAAGAATTCAACCCTGGTGCACACCTTTTCTAACTTTAAACCATTCAGTGCTTCCTTGTTCTATTGAAACAACTGCCTCTTTGTCTATGTACAGGTTCCTCATTAGTACCATTAAGTCTTCTGGAATACTCATACTTTGCAATGTTGTCCGTAGCTTGTAATGATCTGCACAATCAAAAGCCTTTGCATAGTCAATAAAGCACAGATAAACATCTTTCTGGTATTCTCTGCTTTCAGTCAAGATCCATCAGTCAACCGCAATGATATCTCTCATTCGATGTCCTCTTTTGAATCTAGCTTGAATCCCTGGACTTCTCTGTCACTGTATGGTTGCAGCCAAATTTGCATTATCTTTATTAAAACTTTACTTGCATAGGATGTCAATGATATTATCTAATAATTTCTGTGTTCTGTTGGGTCATTTCTTTTTGCAATGGGCACAAATACCATCATTTGGCTAGGTAGTTGTCTTCAAAATTGCATGGCATAGATGAATAAGTACCTTCATTGCAGCCTCAGTGTACTGAATGATTTCAATTTGTATTCCATCATTTTTCAGTGCCTTGTTCTTTGCCAAGTTAACTATCCAAGTCTTTGCCTTGGACTTCTTCCTTCAGGATCATTGGCTCTTGATCATATGCTAACTCTTGAAATGACTGAATAGCGACCATTTCTTTCTGGTACAGTGACTCTGCACATTCCTTCCATATTCTTT
>NW_006408548.1:6051246-6052256 GCF_000296735.1 Chrysochloris asiatica | reverse complement strand
CTATTTTATCCTGTAATCGACCTGACCTTCTGGCTATCTGGATCTCTTTTCCTATATGTTTACCTTCTTTTACATTGTACTTGTTTTGGTCATAGACTGACCTTCCAGAGTCTCTGAGTTTGTTCTTATATAGTTTTGTTTTGTTACCGATTTCTTTCTGTTCACTTAATTCAGGGTGGTGCTGCCACAGATAACCCCTGAAGATGCCCAAAAAACAGAAGCAGATGGTTGTTGTCTCTTCTTGTTGGTTCTCAGTCCGCAGAACTCCCTTTAGGATGTTTTGTAGTGCAGGATTGGCTTTGGTGAATTCCCATAGCTTCTGTTTATCCTGGAATGTTTTGATTACACCATCACTGATTGATAGCTTTGCTGGATAAAGGATTCTGGGTTGGCAGCTTTTTTCTTCCAGGGTTTTATATATCTCCCCATTGCCTTCTCACTTGCATGGTTCCTGCTGAGAGATCTGAGCTTAATCTGACTTGCTTGCCTTTGTATGTGACCCTTCTGTTTTCTCTGGCTGCTTTCAGAAGCGTCTCCTTATCTTTCAATTTGGAGAGCTTGACTATGATATGTCATTGTGATTTTCTTTTGAGGTCTGCTCTTCTTGGAGTTCGTTCAGCTTCTTGTATGTTTATTTTTTCGCTTTTCAGTATGTTGTAGAAATTTTCTTCCAGTAGCTCTTTGACTATTTCCTCTGTGGACTTGTGTGATTCTTCTTGCTCTGGAATTCCAATAATTCTTAACTTATCCCTCTTCATGTTGTCCAACATGAATCTAAGACCTTCCTCCCAATTTTTTATCTTTTTTTGTGTTTGTTCTTCTATCTTCGTGGTATTGAGAAACTTGTCTTCCAGCTCACTGATTCTTCCTTCCATCTCATCTATTCTACTCCTCTGCCCTTTCAGAGTGTTTTCTATTTCTGCCATCTTGTTTTTGATTGTTTGTACCTCTTTCTGTAGGCTTTGCATTATTTCCAATGCTGTATTTGTCTTGTTTGATTGTTCTTGTAG
>NW_006408548.1:6037326-6050198 GCF_000296735.1 Chrysochloris asiatica | reverse complement strand
TGTAGTGGCGCCCTAGCCCTCAGAGCCACGCTGGGACTCCTGCTAAACCGGCTATAAAAGGGAGACCTAGATAGAGTTCCCGATGAGTAGCTGGTGAGCTTGAACCACCGATCTTGTAGTTCATAAGTCTCTGTGGTGTGCCAGCTCAACCCTCAGAGCCATTCCAGGACTGGTGCTAGACCAGCGCAAAAAGGCAGACCCAGATAGGTGCACATCTGCGTCTCAGCCTGGGCTGTGCGGTTTCCTGAGGATTGGCTGGTGGGCGTGAATCACCGCCCTTGCAGTTCAATAAGCTTTGCAGCAGGGTGGGTCCCACAGGGGTTCTGAGAGGCTGGGCGTGGCTGTAGCTTGTTATGGCATGTGGGCAGGGTCAGCGGGGTGTGGGTGCATTGTCTGAGGCCGAGGGAACAATCCTGTGGGGGAGCCTGGTGGGCCTGGTGGGTGGGGTTGGGTCACAAGCAATCAGTCAGGTGGTGTGGGGCTAGCGGTGGGTCCAGTGGGCAGGGCGGTGCTCGAATGAGGTACTGCAAGCAGTGCGGGTGTTGGGGGGGCGGGGGGAGGGTTTGGACGGCCTGTGAGGGACTCTAGCTTGTTATGGCGCATGGACAGGGTCAGCGGGGTGTGCGCGCGCTCTGAAGGTTAGGGCACACTCCGGTGAGAGCTTGCAGTCTGGTCTGGTCTGGGTCCAGGAAGGCAGGGATGCTGGGATCGAGGGGGTAATGGGGCGGGTGAGAGCCCACTTGGCTGGGTGGACACAGTCCTTGCCTGATGGCTTCAGACAGTCACCATTTCCACCCCCCCTCCTTTTTTTTTTCTTTCCCTCCTCTATTTGTTGACTGATAACTCTCTGCCCACTGCAAGCCCCGAAATTACATGGTGGGGCAAATGACCCTCACTTTCTCTTCCCCTTGTCTGCAGTGGCTCCCCCTGTTAAATAATTACTGAAAACGCCGCTTTTGGCAGTTGGTTCCAGGCCTGCCCCCCAAGCTCAAAGGAGTTGGGGCTGTGCTGCACGCAGTGGTGTGTACAAGTTTAAAAAGCCAGTAGCTCCTCAGTACGGTGATTTTTTTTTTTTTAAAAAAAAAAGCTAGTTTAAGATTTTGAAGTACTGAGACTTATGGTAGCTGTAAGGGTGTGGGTTTGCCACAGGAAGCTTTCTTTGTGAGTTCCCCTCTACCGAACCCAGAGCCTCACTCACCTGTGTCGTCTGGCCATCTCTGGATATGTTCTTTTTGGCGATGAATGCAACACCATTCCTTTTCAATTTGTCATTCCCTGCATAGTAAACTATGTGGTTGTCAGATTCAAAATGGCAAATACCAGTCCATTTCAGCTCACTAATGCCTAAGATATCGATGTTTATGTGTTCTATTTCATTGTTGACAACTTCAAATTTTCCCAGCTTCATACTTCGTACATTCCATGTTTCAATTTTCAATGGATGTTTACAGATGTTTCTCTTCATTTTGAGTTGTGCCCCATCAGCAAATGAAGGCCCTGTAAATTTTCACTCAAATCACAATAAAAACTTAAAAAAAAAAAAAGAAAGAAAGGAAAGATATGCAATGGTTTTCAATGACAAGATCCATCTTTCAAGCTCGTCCCAAATTCACAGGAGAAAGATGAGGCTTTCTACTCCTGTGAATATTTAAATCCTTGGAAACACTATACAGGGTTCTATGAGTCAGAATGGACTCAACTGTATTTATCAACAACATCAGTAAATAGAAAAAAGATTATAGCTGTCAAAGTCTTCATTTTACTTGGAGCCACAATCATGGAAGCCCCTCATGGAAGCAGCAATCAAGAAACCAAATGACTTATTGCATTAAGCAAATCATGCTGCAGTAAAAATCTCTTTAAAGAGTTAAAGACCAAGGATGTCACTTTGAAGATTGAAATACACCTGATGCAAGTCATAGTATTTTTAGTTGTCTCATACACATGTGAAAGTTGGACAATGAATAAGGAAGACTATAGAAAAATCAATACATTTGAAATATGGTGTTGGCAAAGAATATTGTAAGAACCATAGACTGCCAAAAGAACAAACAAATCTATCTTGGAAGGAGTGTAACCAGAATGTTTCTTGGAAGCGAGGATGGTGAGATTTCGCCTCTCTTACTTTGGATATGTTTTCAGGAGTGACTAGTCTCTGGAGAAGGACACCAAGCTTGGAAACGTGGAGGGTCATCAAAAGACAAAAGGAAGACCGTCACTGAGATGGATTGGCATAAAGGCAGCAACAGTAGGCTTAAACAAAACAACATTTGTGAGGATGGTGCAGGACTGGGTAGTGTTTCCTTCTGTTATAAAGGTTGCAGTGAGTCAGAGCCAACTCTACAGCACCTAATAGCAATAACAGCATCAAGTGGATGAGCCAAGATGATCTTGGTCCTAGAGTTTGAAGTTCTGCCTCCTTAATCTACCTCAAGGCCCACATGTCAATATGTGTAACATGTGTTTGTACTGGGTACAAGAGACTGATTTATACATGAACAAAACCTAAACTGTGCCTTTAAAGATAACTGTCACCTGTGTTATGTATATTCTTCTTCTTAAGCAACAAAATCACTTCTGAAAGGCAATATTTCTACCCACCAATTCAAAGTAGCCAATGAGAGACATACTGTATGATCCTATTGACCATTTCAGGAGGTGGCCAGAAAGATAAAATATTCAGTGATGTGTGAGAGGGAGGGCTCTGTGCTCTGTCCAGTCAAATTATTATTATCACCATCTTTATTTTATTTAAAAATTTTAACTATTATGTGCAATAATTATAGTAGTTACCTTCTCACTATGGCTTCTTATTGTTCCCTATCTGTAATATTTCCTTTTGAATGTAGGATTTTTTTTTTTTTAAGCTGAATTCTCAAGTTTAACTTTTCTTTTTACTGAGGTCGTTTCATTCTGGAAAGAATCAGATTTTCAAAATAAGATTTACCCTTTGTTGTGCATAAGTTTATATTACTTCCTTCTTTTAAGAGCTATGGTAGCATAGTGAGTTGTGCATTGAGCTGCTAAATGCAAAGTCACCAGTTCAAATCTGCCAGCTGCTCCCCCAGGAAGACATGAGGTTTACTGCTCCCTCAAAGATTTATAGCCCCAGAAATCATATATAGAGTTCTTTTGAGTTGGAAATGACTTGATGGCACATAACCACCACCACTGTTATCTTGTTGTTTGGTGCCATTGAATCAGTACTGACTCACAGCAACCTTAAGCACAACAGCATTGTTGCTGCCACTGTGCCAATCCACCTCATTAGAGGTCTTACACTCTTTTGCTTATCTTCCACTTTACCAAGCATGATATCCTTCTGCATGTTCCTCTTGATACTATGTCTGAAGTGTGAGAGACAACGTTTGGTCATCCTGGCTTCTAAGGAGCATTCTGGCTGTTCTTCCAACACAGATCTATTTGTTCTTCTGGGGAACCATGGTACTTTTAATATTCAACACTATAACTCAAATGTATCAGTTTTTGTATGGACTTCTTTATTCACTGTCCAAGTTTACCATGCATACAAGGTTATTGAAAATAACATGGTTTAGGGCCATTTGTACCTTAGTCTTCAAACTGACATCTCTGCTCTTGAACATTTTAGAGATCTCGTGCAGCAGATTTGCCTAATGCAATACTTGCTTGATTTCTTGACTGCTGCTTCCATGAATGTTGATGAGTGATCTGAACAAAATGAAGTCTTTGACAACTTCAACCTTTTTCTCATTTATCTTGGTATTATTTAGTGGTCCAGTGGTGAGGACTTTTGTTTTCTTTACATTGAGGTACAACCCATACTGAAGACTGTGGTCTCTGATCTTCCTAAGTAAGTCTTTGAAATCCTCTTCACTCTCAGCAAGCAAGGTTGTATCATCTGTATATCGCAGGTTGTTAATGCACCTTCCTCAAAACCTGATGCTACATTTTTCTTCATATAATCCAGCTTCTCAGATTATTTGCACAGCATACAGAATGAATAGGTACAATGAAAGAATACATTCCTGACACACACCTTTCCTTATTTAAAATCATTCAGTGTTCCTTTGTTGTGTTGTAACAACTGCCTCTTGTTCTATGTACAAGTTCCTCGTGAGCACAATTAAGTATTCTGGAATACTAATTCTTCACAATGTTGTGCATAGCTTGTCATGATCCACACAATCAAAAGTCTTTGTGCAGTCAATAAAGCACAGGGAAACATCTTTCTGGTATGTTCTGCTTTCAGCCAAGAGCCATCTTACGTCAGCAATGATATCCCTCATTCCATGTCCTCATCTGAATCTGGCTTGAACCTTTGGCAGTTCTCTGTCAATGTACTGTTACAGCCATTGTATTTTAGGCTCAAAACAACAGCAAACACTTATGACTTATTTCCTATATGCCAGGCATTGTCTCAAGCACATGATATAAATTAATTTTTAATATGACAACTATTCTATAGAGCATGGGTTTATAAATAGTCCCATTTTGTGAATTAAGAAATAGAGATGGAGGGATTAAGCAATCTTCTGAAGGTTATATAGTTAGTCCATGGCACAGACAGGATCCAACCTGACCTGATTCTGGGCTCTCAAGTCTCAGATTCTACAACCTCTCCCATCTGCTCTATAAAGCAAGGAGTCCACATATTGCAAATATTTATGCTTAATACGGAACCTTCCAAACAAAACATTCCTCAAAATAATTTCATTATTCTTTTGAACTCTAAGCCTTGAATGATGCTCTCTATCATCTTTAAACACAATTTCTGTTTAATAAATGTCCTCTTTTTATTGACAGGAATTTCATTACCTTGATTGTTTCTTGAGCCAGAAGAAATGATTATCACATTCAGGAAACTGGAGAGAAATGGATTATTACTTTGGATTCAAATAGAGCAGGGGTTGTAGAGGGAGGATTCAGGAAAAGCAGGGAGGGATAAATGCAAGAAGAGGGAGAGAGAAAGGAGGACTTGAAGCTCGGAGTCACAATGCACACAGGCTTCTGTCTCTGCTTGCCTTCCTATTGTCAGACAATTACCAGAGGCTGGGGGATGGAGAGTGATCACTAACCAGACAATATAGAGGTTTCACAGGAGGAGGAGGAGGCTGCACACATATCCCATGACCACCCATCAAGCAATGGTAGGAGAGCAGAAGTAGCAGCAGCCAATGGGGATGAAGGTGAGATGAAAGTCAGATGATGGAATGGCTCCTGAATTTTTGGACCTGAGGTTACAGAAACTTCCCTCTGCTACTGTAAAGCCAAACAGACACAGCAAAAGAAAAGCATCCTCAAACAAGCCCAAGAAGGAAGTTGAGAGGCAGGAGTTCAAAGACCTTGGATTCTCATCTTCCAATCTCTGTGGACAGTCACATTTCTCTGTATCTGAGCAGTCCTATTTCATCACTTGGTGACTTTCTAGGAAACTTATGACACAGGCCTCTCTTGATGGAAGTGATTGTGTTGCTCATCCATCACTGGGACCAGCATTGCTTCAGACCTGTCATTGGAAAACTTTCTTATTTCAGTCCTGGTTTTTACCTAACTGCACCTCCTCTTTGTTGTTGTTTGCCTTTGAGTCAATTCTAACCCATAGCGACCCTGTACAGGGTTTCCAAGGACTAGCTGGTGAGTTTGAACTGCCTACCTTGCAGTTCAAATGGCTTTGCAGTGTGGTGCATTTACCCACAGTGCCACACCAGGACTCCTCTAGCACTCATAAAACATTGGGATGCAAGGTTTCTTTGAACTACAGGGTTTGCAGTTCCGACATACCAACCATTCATCAGAAACCCTATGTAGGGTCACTGTGAGTTGGAACTGACCCGATGCACTTAACAACAACAACAACACAGGGAGTTGAAAGGGATGCTGGTGGCACGGTGGTTAAATGTCCTCCGCTAACTGAATGAAGGAACAGTTTCTTGGCAGGAGAAAGATGTGGCAGTGTGCTTCCATTAAGATTTACAACCCTGGAAACCCTATGGGGGCAGTTCTACTCTTTTCTAGAGGGCTGCTATGAGTTACAATCAACTCGACAGCACACAATATTACAAGTAGCTGATGCATCCACTTGGCTTAATGACAACAACTCAATATTTTAAGATGCAATCTGCAAAGGCCTCCTAACTAGCCTCCTCAGATCCCCTATCTCCTCCCCTCCCCATTATCAACCCTGCAGCCAGAGTCTTTAAAAGCATAAATAAAATATTGTCACCACAGTCCTTGCTAAAAATGCTTTTTAAATGCTGAACAAATAATTTTCCATGGCATCTTGATGTGGTGCTGTGGGTTAATGTGCTGGACTGCAAAGTCAGTTTGAACTGCAATGTCAGCGGTTCAAGCTCACCAGTTACTCCTTGGAAACCCTATACAGGGTCACTGTGAGATTGAACTGACTCGACAGCATGTAACAACAACAATACAAGGCAATGCAAGGAAAGTTCTTGTCCACAGTCACTGTTATTCTTTATCTCCTTGCACACTGGCTGAATATGGTAAACTGAATAAACCAGACCAGTTGTCCTCAAGTCAATTCCAGTTCATGGTGACTCTGTGTGTGTCAGAGTAGAACTATGCTCCCTACAGTTATCAAGGAATGATTTGTTTTCAGAAGTAGATCACCAGGCCTTTCTTCTGAGGTACCTCATTCAGCTAGGCACCAAGCACATTAATCTTTTACAATACCTAGGGACTTCTAGTAGGTTGACTGACAACCTCTCAAAATTGTTGTTGTTGCTATTGTTGCTAGGTGCCATTAAGTCAATTCTGACTCATAGCAACCCCATGCACAATAGAGTGAAGCACTGCTTGGTCCTGCACCATCCTCAAAATTGTGGCTATGCTTGAGAACACTGCTGCTGCCAATCCATCTGTCAGAGGTCTTCCTCTTTTTCACTAACTCTCCTCTTTACCAAGAATGAGGTCCTTCTTCAGGTACTGGTCCCTTCTGATAACATGTCTAAAGTTTGAGAGACAAAGCCTGACTCTCTAGGATTCTGAAGAACATTTGGTTGTACTTCTTCAAGACAGATTTGTGTTTGTTCTTCTGTCAGTCCATGGTAATTTCAATATTCTTCTCTAAACCATAACTCAAGTGCATCAATTCTTTCATGATCTTCAACTGTCACATGCATATGAGGTTATTGAAAACACTGTGGCTTGGGTTAGGAAAACCTTAGTTCTCATAGAAGTTATATCTTTGTTCTTGAACACTTTAAAGAGACTTTGAGCAGTAGATTTGCCTAATGAAATACAATGTCTGATTTCTTGACTGCTGCTTCCATGTGTGTTGATAGTGGATCCAAGTAAAATGTAGTCAGTGACAATGTCAATATTTTCTCCATTTATCATGATGTTATTTACTGGTCCATGGTGAAGATTTGTGTTGTGCCACCCATACTGAAAGCTGGGGTCTATGATCTTCCTCAATAAGTATTTCAATCCCTTTCATTTCCAGCAAGCAAGGTTGTATCATCTGCATATCACAGGTGGTTAATGAGTCTTCCTCCAGTCCTGATGCCATGTTCTTCATATAATCCAGCTTCTCAGATTATTTGCTCAGTATACAGATTGAATAAATACAGTGAAACAATACAACCCTGGCACATACCTTTCCTGATTTTAAACCATTCAGTATCCCCTTGGGGTCATGGTGTAGCACCCATAGGATAAGCATTGGATTGTTAACCACAAAGTTGGTGGTTCAAACCCACCAGCTGCTCCTTGGAAACCCTACACAGAGTTGCTCTAAATTGAAACTGACTTGACTACACTTAACAACAACAACAATATTCCTTTGTTCTGTTTGAAAGATGGACTCTTGGATTTATGTACAGGTTCCTCATGAGGTACAGGTTCCTCATGAGCACAATTATGTGTTCTGGAATTACCAATCTTCGCAACATTATCTATAGCTTGTCATGATCCACACATTCAAAAGTCTTTGCATTGACTTTCTTTATTGTTTTTAGTTGCTATCAAGTCAGCTCTGACTCATGATGACTCATTATAACAGAATAAAACATTGCCCACTCCTGCACCATGTTCAAGATCACTGTTATGTTTGAGTTCATTTTAGTAGCCATTATGTCAATTTATCTCATTGAGAGTTTCCTTAGCTTTTGTTTGTCTTCCACTTTAACAATCATCATGTCTTTCTTCAATGTTTAGTCCTTACTATCAACACTTCAAAAGTAAGTCATTTGAAATCTTGGGCAATTTTCTGTGATCATAGGGTTTGCACTGGTTAATTTTCTGAAGTAGATCACTAAGCTGTTTTAGTGTGAACTCTCCACTGAAGCCTGTCTAGCATGGGTGACCTTGATGGTATTTAAAATACTGGTGGCATTGGTCTTACTCTCTCAAACCTGTTAATATTATGCTAAATAGCAAAAGAGCCTTTGTAAAAATGATTAAGGGTCTTCAAATAAGATCATCCTGGATTATCCAAAAGGCCCTCAAATAGAATAACATATATTCTTATGAGAGTGAGGCAGAGAAGTAATTGACACAGAAGAAAGGGAGAAGGCAATGTAATCACAGAAGCAGAGATTGGAGACGTTCTCCCACAAGCCACAACACAACCACCAGTAGCCGAGGCCTCTGTAGGGAGTGTGCCTTGGCAGTGCCTTGATTTTGGTTCAATGATACTAAATTTAGCATTTCTGGTGCCCAGAAATACAAGATGATAAATTTCTATTGTTTCAAGTTACCAAGTTAGTGGTAATTTATCACAGCAACCATAGGAAATAAATACACTGGATTATGTTTCAAGCCACCATACTGTCTACCTAAAGGCCTTTGCACAGGCTATATCATTAGCCTAGAACTCACAATCTTTTCATCTTTTAGATATCCCCCCCAGATCCACCTTCTAGCTTCACCTCCCTATCTCTGTTCTAGCAGACTGATCCATACAAACTATGCCAATGGTCTTTGCCACCTGCTTTCTGGACAGAGATTGAACAAACAGAGGAAAGTGAAGTTCAGACATTTATTTCCCTTTGTCAATTGTTGTTGTTAAGTGCCGTCAAGTTGGTCCTGACCCATAGCAACCCTGACCCTGTACAGGGCTTCTGAGGCTATAAATCTTTACCGAAGCAAAAAGCCTCATCTTTCTCCTGCGGAGCAGCTGGTAGTTTCGATCTGCTGACCTTAAGTTTCGCAGCCCAATTCGTAACCACTATGCTACCAGAGCTCCTTTTGTCAATTAAAAGAGGTCAAATTATATCAACTTTCAATAATGCTACATTGGTCAGCTACTGCTGTGTAACAACCACAGAATCTCTGTGGTATGCTGCAATAAGCATCTACTTCTCCAGTGTTTTCAAGTCATTTAGGGGGTGGGGTGCTGATCTAGGGTAGGCTCATCTGGGAAGCAAGAAAGCAAATCCAATCACAAAAGAACTTATCATGATTTGATTGCTTCTTCTAGTAAACTGCTAATTATGTGTTTTTTTCACGTAAACATTCCTAGCACCGAATAAAGCACCTGACATTGTAAATTCTCAAAAAATACTTATTGAAAGAGTAGATAAAACACAAAAAAGACTACATTAGACTCATCCTAGTATCCTAACAGATGTGGTGATGCAAGTGGTTTGTTATCAGCTACTAACTAAAAATTTAGAGGTTTGAATTTACCCAGTGGCTCCCTGGAAGAAAGTTCTGAGGATCTGCTTTAAGATCACAGCTAAAAAAACCCTATGGAGCTGTTATACTCTGTAACACGTGGAGTTACTTATGGGATTTGACTCAATGGCAGCTAACAGCCACAGCAACAATATCTTAACACAAATAGGAGCAGCAGTTATCAAAGGCCTGGGTTGTTGTTGTTGTTTTTTTAAGTTTTTGTGATTTGAGTGATAGTTTACATGGGAGAACATTGGTTTTACACACACCATTTCATTGCAATGATTACATTCTCCTCTGCATTACCATTCATCACCATTCAACAGTATTTGCTTCTATTCCCTCTGTTTTTTTTATTTTACTTTTTTTAGATGTACACAAAAACACTCAGGAATATATAATCATTTAAACAATCAAAGGGCACATTCTACAAGCCTGCCTCCTGGCTGCCAGCACACAGCCTTTCTCTTTCCATGAATCTAGAGTCCTCAGCTGCTCTATCTCTCCATGTCCTCATTTCTGCCTCCATCTCTGGTGTTACTGCTTCTCTGGATAGGGTCCCACATTCCATGCGTACTCTTCTCCCTTGATGATCCTGGGGTCATCTATTCCTGGAATGTAAGATTAACTACTTCCCCCTTTTTGTTACAAAAGTTCTACCTTTACAGTTGTGACAATCACAATTAGTCATGATAACAATTATTCACTATTGAATCATACAAGTCTTATCCCCATCTCCTTTCACCAGACCCATCTAGACAAGATGAAAACTATTCACTGTGGACTCTACCTTCCCCCGCAAACTCTGAAACTAAACTCCCTCTTGAAAACTTGTAAGCCAGTCACTTCATGCCTTTATAGCCCTCCCCATTTTAGGTAGCCAGTGTCTAAGTTGCCTGTCCCTACCAACCCTGTATAAGAAGGGATAGGATTGATACTTGATGTGAAAACTCCTTCCCTCTCAGTTGGTATTTTAAGCTACTACATCCATAAGAATAGGTCAAGTTGATAAAATTGTAGCACTTTACACTTGCTTCCTTTATATATAAAAAATTATATATATATTTTTTCTTCCTCTAGTCAATTTCTGATCATGAAGCCATTGAAGCTACGTTGAATGGGTACTATCTACAAATTTGGGACTTTTTGTGCATCTCCCCTCACTTCATATCAACTGGATACTTCACTCTCAGCTCCAGCCCTCTGTGGCTATGTCCTTATCCATGGGCTTAGAAATCCCCAGGTCAGACAACTGTTTTGCTCTCAGATGGAAGAAGCATTTTCAAAGGATATCTTTTCCTTCTGAATCCAGAGGTGACCTGAAGATTTACTTTACGAAAGTGACAATTTGTTGTTAAGAAAGGCCTACTGAACAGATGCACAACAGCCATTCTACTACCAAATCTGACCTAGAGGGTGGTAACCAAGCTTCAAAGATGTATAGTATTTTTTGTACAAGTTGGGATATTCAATAGATTCTCAATGATTAACTGAGAAGTGAAATTTGGAATGAAATGAGCTGGAGGCTTTCTATTTGATTGACTGCTTAAAGCCCTAGTGTTCTTTATAAGATGAGATAACATTATCTGCCTCAATGATTGCTGTGAAAATGAAGAAATGTAATGTATGAGTGAGCTTTCCAACCATTTAAACACTATGTATCATGCATATTATTGGTTATTTGGGGAGTGGCAGTTGTAGTAGTATTAGTTATTGTTTTTATTATTATTCACAGCTGTGATAGAGGATAAATTGTAACAAAATATTTCATTGTTCTACTTGCAAGGTGCTCTCTTTATAGCACATAAATTGTTTCTGTATGAAGTGGAAGTTGAAAGCAGAGACATGGATGGGGTGAGAACAAATCTCTGCTCTTCCATTCCTCCCATCTTAAGTGCCCTCTGGTGCTGATAAAAAAGAGGGATATGAGGGAGGCGAAGAGAAAGAAGTATGGGAAAAGGAAAACTATACTTGTTATTTTAGGATGCTTGTGCTGTGAGAGGCAGAGTTGACCCTATCATTTGGGGTCTGACTTTTGTGTCCCATAGACCTAGGTTCAAATCCTAGCTCTACCACTTTCCAGCTGTGTGACCTGTAATGTGTTTAACCTGTCAAAGCCTTACTTGTTTGTGAAATAATAGTCAATGAAAATATTCCTCACATTTTTTGTTGTAGTTTGGTGCCATCAAGTTGGTTCAGACTCAGAACTACCCTGTATACAGTTTCCAAGGAGCGAATGGTGAGTTTGAGCCACCAACCTTGTGATTGAGATCAACCCTGTGGTCCTGTGCTTATCCTACAGCGTCACATCAGGACTCTCAGAATTGGTTATAATGTTAAGCAAAATAATATACAGGGACTCCTGATATGGCGCTATCAGATCAGCATTGGATTGCAAACCTCAAAGTTGATAGTTCAGACCCACAGCTGCTCCTTGGAAATCCTATACAGGGTTGCTATGAGTCTGAATTGAATCAATAGCACTTAATGACAACAAAATTATACATATGGTTCCTGCCATGTGATTATCGTACAAATGGCTGTAATTATACTTAAAAAGAAGAGTTCGGAGAAAAGAGGACCCCAAAAGAAGTGTTAGGGAGGCAGTTAACCTTTCTCTTCCCTCCTATATTCCATGCCCACCCAACAAAGTCTGGCTTTCATATGTTGCTGTTATTAAGTTCCGTTGAGTAGATACTGGCTCCTAGTGATCTTATGTACAACAGAATGAAACACTACCTGGTCACAATTGTTGCCATGTTTGAGTCCATTGCTGCTGCCACTGTGCCAATACACCTTGTTGGGGGCCTTCTTCTTTTTCACTCACCCTACACTTTACCTTTGGTAGCATAGTGGTTACGAATCGGGCTGTGAACCACAAGATCAGCAGTTCGAAACTACCAGCTGTTGCACGGGAGAAAGATAAGGTGTTCTGCTCCCGTAAAGATTTATAGCCTTGGAAATCCTGTACAGGGTCGCTATGGGTCGGAATCGACTCAACGGCACTTAACAACAACAACAACATACTTTACCAAGCATGATGTACTTCTCCAGGGACTGGTCACTCCTGATACTATGCTCAAAGTATGAAAGATAAAGTCTGGCCATCCTGGCTTCCAAGAGGGGCCCTGGATGTACTTCCTTCAACATAAATTTGCTATGGGTGATTGGAATGCAAAGTCTGGAAACAAAGAGGAAGAGTCAGTCATTAGAAAATATGGCCTTGGTGATAGAAATGATGCTGGAAATCA
>NW_006408548.1:6020151-6037096 GCF_000296735.1 Chrysochloris asiatica | reverse complement strand
CCTCTGGCATCACTGCTTCTCTGGGTAGGGTCCCACTCTCTGCTCTTCTCCCTTGATGGTCCCAGGGACCTCCACTCCTAGACTGCAAAGTCAATCACTCCCCTCCTTTTCATATGACAGACTTTTGAAAGACCCATGACTTCTTCACTGTAAATGTCTTTTTAAAACAACATACATATGGACCTCATCAGATGGAATACACAGAAATTAAGTTGACCACAGCTGTGGAAAGAGATGGTGGAAAAGGTCCATACCTTCATGCAAAATAAGGCCAGGGGCAGACTAGACAATCAATTGCTCATACGC
Source organism: Chrysochloris asiatica (assembly GCF_000296735.1). NCBI lineage: Eukaryota > Metazoa > Chordata > Mammalia > Afrosoricida > Chrysochloridae > Chrysochloris > Chrysochloris asiatica. Next base: position 6,036,790 of record NW_006408548.1, on the reverse strand, counting down.
AAGTTTAGGCTGAAGTTGAAGAAAATTAAAACAACTCTACGAGAGCTAAAATATTACCTTAACCATATCTCACCTGAATTTAGAGATCATCTCAAGAACAGATTTGATGAATTAGATACAAATGACTGAAGATCAGAAGAGTTGTCAGATGACATCGAAAACAGCACATAGGAACAAAGCAAAAGGTCACGAAGAAGAGAAAAAAGAAGGAAAAGACCAAAATGGAAGCTAGAAGAGAGTCTGAAACTTGCTCTGCAGCACAGATCTAAAGCAAATCAAAGAAATGAGGAAATAAAAAGAGCCGAACAGAACATTTCAAAAGGCAGCTTGAGAAGACAAAGTCAAAAATTATAATGAAATATGCAAAGACGTGGAGATAGAAAACTAAAAGGGAAGAACATGCTCAGTATTTCTCAAGCTGAAATAAGTGAAGAAAAAATTCAAGCCTTAAATTGCAATATCAAAGGCTTTCACATAAAACTCAATAAATGGGGCTCTGATCTCCACTCGAGAGTAGATATCTAATAATTGGCAGCAAAAGATGCCTGTGGTGGTGGTGGTGGTTATGTGCTGTGGTTCCGACTCATAGTGACCCTGTTTGGGTTTCAGAGGCTATAAATCTTCATGGGAGCAGAACGCCTCATCTTTCTCCCGTAGAACAGCTGGTAGTTTCGAACTGCTAACCTTGAGATTCGCAGCCCAATTCATAACCACTACGCTACCAGAGCTTCTTAAAGGATGCCTGTAGAGAGTCTTTTTTCCTACCAAACACTTCAGCTCTGTTCCTGAAGCAATAATACCTCTGGGTCTCATTATCTGTTTTCACATGTCACCATTTGGGATCCCCCATTTAAGGATCCAGTACCAGGACCAAGTAAGATGTCACATAGTCCATCACTATTTTACATGGATAACAAATGGACTCACTTTCATTTTTAAGTATAATACTCACAGTTGAATCACTCTTACCTAACCAATCAGTCACACCAGCATTTGTTATGTCAGTAATATCTGTGAGTATCAACCATACCCTTGACCAGTGCAAAGAATGCCTCAGATGACATTGAGGGTCACAAGGGGAAAAAAATCTCAGAACCAACGATTTCAACTTCTCAGGTACTCTGAGAATGCCCAAGATGACAATGAGGGTCAGGAGGAAACTAAAATCTTGGACCCAAGTAATTCAACTTCTCAGGTACTCTGGAACCAGCAGTTTACAGGCTTTGCTGCTGTTAGAAATTACCCACAATCTTAGTGATTTAGAACAGCAAAAATTATTTTTATAGTTCTGGAGGTTAGAATGCTGAAACAAATCTTTCAAAAAAAACAATGCTGCTGTGGAGTGGATTTTGATGCATAGTCAATTCCAATATGGGATTATGGGAGCAGACAGCCTACACCTAGCCTACAATATCACAAGGCAGGACAGAACTAAAATGTAGGTATTGATAGATTCCTTCTGAAGGTTCAAGGAGAAAATCTGTTTCTGGATTCCTCCTGCTTCTGGTGGCTGCTGGCATTCCTTGAATTGTCATCACATCACTTCTGTCTCTGCTGCCATTGCCAAATTGTCCTTCCCTCCTATGTGGTTCAATCTTCTTTCACCTCCTCTTATAAGGACATTTGTGATTATATTTAGGGACCACCTGGGGAGGCCACCCAGGGTAGCCATCTCATCTCCAGATCCTTGATTTAATCATGTCTGCAAAATTCCTTTTGCCATATAAGTAACATTCACAGCTTCTGGGATTAAGACTTGGACATCTTATTGTGGTTATTATGTGCTGTCGAGTCAGTTCCGACTCATAGACACCCCATATAGGATTTACGAGGAGCCACTGATAGGTTTGAACTGCTGACCTTGTGGTTAGCAGTACAGTGCTTCTCCTACAGCACTACTCTAGGTCTCCTTGAACATCTTATGGGTTACCATTATTCTGTTTACCACAGACTTATTTCATAGAAAAGCTGGAATGCTCAGTCAGCTCCTTGGTTAGCTAAGAGTGATTCAATGGTGAGAATCATTAGTAACTGTTATCTTCTTGATCTCAGATTTCATTATGTTGCATACATGCTTCATTAGTGAAGGAGTAGAAAGAAGAGACTGAAAGAGAAAAGAAAAATGTCATTGAGGCCTCAAATGAACAAATATCCCCAACCTATCAGATATTTTGCTCTTCTAAAAGTGCTCATAAAGAGTTGACTATTTCTAGTACAGTCAGTGTGATGAATGCATGTATGCACATGCTAGCACACCTGGCTAATACACATACATAGTGTTTCCAGGAGGCCCTCTATTCTCCTTTATACTCTAGGAGGCACAGTTTTCTTCACCTCACCATCTCCCAAGGAGAAACTCAACCGTAACAACTCATTTCTTTCTCTAGAGAGAGATGCCACCTCACTTCTCAATATAGCTGGCCACCGCCCATCTGCTTTGATTATGAATGATCAGGGATGATTAGCCCAAGTTTATTGCCCTGGCATATCCATTTAGCCATAATATGATGGGAGGGAGGAAAGACCATACAATTTTGCATTTGAAACATTTCCAACAATTTGAAATAGCTCCCTGGGATCAGGTGAATTAAATGAGGTTATTAGTACAAAGACGATAAATTGTACAATATATGCAGAGCCATGCAGATGACTTTGTGTATCTATAAACTGACAGAGGTAACTATAGTCAGAAGGGAAACATAATTTGCAATTTACTACAACAAAACTCAGTTTAGATAGTAGAGTCTTGATGTGTGCATCTTGATATTTAACATGTAAGATTACTAATTTGAAGAAAGTGTTATAAGAGAGAAAAAAATTCTCATAGTGTGGAAAATTCCACCATTCCTCTCTATGAATGTACCTTTGGAGAAGATTCTCATTGAAGCAGACCCTGTGACAGGAATTGGATGTGTGTAAGTTATATTTACTGATGAAGATGGAAGATCAAAACCTTCGGTATGGATTGCATTTCAATGTAAAAAAAACAAAAATCCTCATTACTGGACCAATAAACAACATTCTTATCAATGCAGAAAAGATTAAAGTTTTCAAAGACTTCACTTTTCTTGGATCAACCAACAACACTCATGGAAGCAGCAGCCAAGAATTCAAATTAGGCAACTCTGCTGTACAAGAACTTTTTAAAGTGTTGAAGAGCAAAGATGTCAGCTTGAGGACTAAGGTGTGCCTGACTTAAGCCATGTTATTTTCAATAACCTCATATGCATGCAAAAGTTGAATAAAGACGATTGTAGAAGCATTGACACATTTGAGTTATGGTGTTGGAGGAGAATACTGAAAGTACCATGGGCTGCCAAAAGAACAAATAGATCTGTGTTGGCAGAAGTGCAACCAGAGTGCTCCTTGGAGGCCAGGATGACTAGACTTTGTCTTTCATACTTTGGACATATTGTCAGGAGGGACCAGTCATTGGAAAGGGATATTATGTTTGGTAAGGTGGAGGGTCAGAAAACAAGAGGAATACCTTCAAAGAGATGGATTGGTAAAGTGGCAGCATCAACGGGCTCAAGCGTGGCAACAGTTGTGAGGTTGACGCAGGACCAGGCAGTGTTTTGTTCTGTTGTGCATAGGATCACTATGAGTTAGTAGCAACTTGATGGCACCTAACAACAACAAAGTTATTTGGAAGGTGATCCAGGAAGCACTGGTAAAAGAGTAGGAAAATGAGCCTGGGAAGAAAATAAAACTAACAAGCTGCTTTAAATGAGCAGGATATTGCTGTGCACAACTGGGGCTCAATTTCACTTAGTGAAACTAAGTTAAAGATATTTCAGAATTGTCCAATACAAGGGATGAGGGAGTTGGTGTGTTTAGCCACCCCTGACTGGTTAAGAACTGCTCCTCAGGTTTTACTCCTTGGCATTTCTAGCCTGCACCAAGGTTGAGTTTGCTCATGCCTTCAGAAAAAAACCCTCAGGCAGAAAGTGACAGGTGCTTGTAAAACACAAAACAAAATAAAGCAAAAACCAGGTAGTCCTGTCAATTTTGACTCAAATAAACCCTACAGGTAGAGGAGACCTATCCCAAAGGGTTTCCAAGCCTGTGATCTTTATAAAAGCCTATGATCACATCTGTCTCCTTTGGAGCAGCTGGTGGGTTTGAGCTGATGATTTTCAGTTAGAATGCTTCACCATTGGGCCACCAGGGCTTCATGTTTGTTTAAAAGGTTACTCCCAAAGCCACTGAGAGATGGGGTCTGTGAGTCTACTATTTTCTCAATCTCATTTCTTGTTTGCCTTTTAGTATAAGAACATCTGATCATGCTGAGTATCATTCTGATGTTTAAAGGTAAGTATTTCCCATAAATGCAAAACACTTATTTTATCCGATGCTTAACTGGACAAGCAGTACTTGGTTAGTTCTATCTATCCCTACTCTTTGTAGAAAGGCTTGAAAATTTCCACTGTGCCAAGGAGACTGATGAAAGAAGAGAACTGGGTAAGAGGGGATAGTGGATGACAGTATACATATGATGTTGTTGGTAGGTGTCGTCAAGTTGGTTCCGACTCATATTGACCCCATATAGGTTTTTGAAGGAACAGCTGGTGGGTTTGAACTGCTGACCTTGCAGTTCATACTGACTTTGCAGCCCAGCACATTAACCCACAGCACCACACCAGTTTATGGTATTGAAAATTAAGCCATTCTAAATCTCTTCTTTTTCACCTCAAAATCCAAAACTTATATTTGCATGAATTCCTAGTATGGTACTATAGGATCAGCACTGGCCTGCAAACCATGAGGTTGTCACTTCAAACCCACCACTTTTGAGTCAGAACTGACTCCATGGCAGTTAACAACAAAAACAGACAGGTAAATAACTAAAGCCATTGACTTTATCTGTCCCTCATTATTATTATCCCATTTTTTTTTTAACCACCAACCTGGCATTGTATTGCTAGTTAACGGAAGTTAGAAATCACTGGATCACTGTGTTCTTTCTCTTCCCTGTCTAAAGTGTTTTTCATGCAGCCAGTTTTCGTAGTCTTTTATTCCTGTGACCTTTTTACCTAGCTGAGAACATTTTTCGTGGGTGGGTATCAGCTAAACAACCCAGTCACATTGGTGGTAAACCCATTTCTTCTTATCACACCAAAAGAGTGTAGGTACAGAGTACCCTGAGTCTACTTTCTGTCTCCACTCTGCTGTCTCTCTTCAGTTCTCTTCTCCACCTCCTTGAAAAGACATAAGGTAGTTAAGCCAAGTCAAAAAAAAAAAGAAAGAAAAAAGCAACTGGAAGACATCCAAGTGGGAATTAGATATCTGTCTGCACTTCCACGTTAATGGAGCACCCTGTAGGGCAGAGACTACACAAGAGCATTCCTTACTAGTTCAGTGACTCATGACTTCAATGATTCTCTCTCTTTTCCCATCCCAGGTTTCTGTTTATGCCCAGTGGGTGAGAAAATGAGTTTAATGAATTAGGGAAGGATGGCTGGGAGAGGATTGAGGGCCATAGACCAACTTAGGTTATCATTTGTAAATTTTTTTTTTTAATGCTTGTGTACAGTATAATTCAGTTTTCAGAAGGCGCACAGTTTTATGAGTTTTGATAAATGCATAGAGTTGAATAACCACAACAACAATAAAAGTACAGACCAGCTCTTTATCCTCCAAGATGTCCTCCATACTTCCTTTTTGAAGTAAACCGTCTTCTACCCTTAACTCCTGATAAGTACTCATTTGCTCTCTGATCCTATTATTTTATGCATTCCAGAATTTCATGCAAGTGGGATCATACAATATGTAGTCTTTTTTATTGTTGCAAAAATATAAAGCACACAATCTTTGTCAGTTCAATATGTTCACATGCATAATTTCATAAAAACAATTATATTAATCATGTTGTACAACCACCAATACTTTAGAATTTGAAATTCATCCCTATTGTGTGTAACAATGGTTTGCTACTTTTTATTGTTGAGTAGTAATACTTCATTGTATTTTATATCAGTTTGTTCATTCATTCTCCAACTAAAGGATATTTAGATTATTTCCTATTTGGGGAAATTATTAATTGGTTGTTGTAACCATTAAAATACATGTTTTGGGCAAATTTTTGGGTGCCTACAACTTAGGCAAACCTAAATTGTAAGAAATGCCAAACTATTTTGTTGAGTAACACTACTGTTTCTCCTTCCCACAAGCAAGTATAAAAATTGTAGTTGTTCTACACCTTTGTCAACACTTGATATATAATCATGTTTTTAAATTAATCATTTTTAGAAATTCTCAAAAGTGTGTAGTGGAATTTCCTTGTGATTTTGACTTAAATTTTCTTAACGACTTCTTGTGTGGTGCTGTGAATCATCACTGGATTGCAAATCACAAGGTTGGCAGTTCAAACCCACCAGCTGCTCCTCAGAAACCCTATATAGGGTCGCTATGAGTGGGAAGGAGTCCTGGTGTGGTGCTGTAGGCTAATGTGCTGGACTGTAAAGTCATTTGAACCACAAGGTCAGTGGTTCAAGCTCACCAGCTGCTCCATGGAAAACCTATTATATAGGGTCACTATGGGTCGGATCCGACTCAATGGCACTTAACAACAATGATGTTGAAGATCTTTTCATGTGCTTATTGGCCAAATTTATGAGGCCAAGTCAAAAAGTATTTGCTATAAAATCAGAAAACTGTTTTAAACGAAAGTATAAGAATGTGAAGCTAGTATTTCTTGACATATCTTCTATCTAGCTCTAATCTCTTCTTTTGTGTTTTTTTATTTTTATTTTTTCATGTTGTTGTTAAGTGCTATAGAGTCTGTTTCAACCCCTAGCGACCCTGTATATGGTTTCCAAGGAGCAGCTGGTGAGCTTGAACCTCCAACTTGTAGCTCAAACGGCTTTGCAGTGTGGTGCATTAACCCACAGCACCACATAGAGATCCATTTATTAAGTCTTACATAGGTAAAGACATGACAAAGACAAATCATCTGGATGAGGAAGACCATGGACAGGAAACCATACTGGTGTCCAAAATTCTATCATGCAATTACCATCATTATTTCTATTACCAAGGCCATATTTTCCAACCATGGATCTTTCCTCTTTGTTTCCAACTGTAGGATAAGCACTGGACTTCTAAATACAAGGTCAGTGGTTCAAACCCACCAGTCGCTCCTCAGAAAGCCTATATAGGGTTATTATGATTTGGAACAGATTCAATAGCACTTAATAACAACAATTTATAAATACTGTCTCCTAGGCTGTGGCTTGCCCTATCATTCCCTTAATAGGGTTTTATATAGAGAAAGATACTCATATTTTGATGAATTTGAATTTTTTTTTCTTTTTTATTTCATGGATACTTCTTTAGTATATCTAAGAACTCTTGGCCTAACCCAAATCACAATTCTTTTTTTCTAAAACTGTTATCATATTACCTTTTCATTTTTAAGTCTATGATCCACTTTGAGTGAATTTTTAAACCTTAAATTTTGTATATTGAAGCATAGGTCAAGGTTCATATTTATGCAAGAGTTTCACAGTCTGTCCTTTTTCCATTGAATTTCCTTTGCATTTTTGTAAGTCAGTTGGCCTAATTGTGAGTTTATTTCTGGACTCTCTGTCTATTCCATTTATTTCTGTATCTATCCTTCTACCAATACCACACTGACTTGATTACTGTTTTTCTTTTTCAGCATTCTTTTTTTAGAACTGTTTATTGTAAATTAAGTGAAAGTTTATAGAACACATAGTTTTATGTTCAACGCTTCATTTCATCTCAATGATTGTAATCGCCTCAATGTTAACATCATCTGTTCCACATCCTTCTTATGTTTCTTGTTTCCCTTCATCTTTCTTTCTCCAACTTTCTGAATTTTGTCCTTTAGTAAATGTTGCCCTTTTGATCTCTAATATTTAACCATTCTATAATGTATGTACCTCAATAGTGTTGTTGTCCCCTCTATATACCTATCATTTGGCTGAAAATTATTCTGGGGAGGAGGAGGATGGAGGGGAAGATGTAAACTCAGTTCCAGACCTGAAAGGTGACCCAGGGCCATAATCTCAGGGTTCCACCAGTCTCTGTCTGAAAAGTAAGCCTGGCCTTTTTTTATGAATTGGAATTTCTTTACACATTTTCTCCCACTCTATCCAGGATGTTCTAATGTGATCTCTTTCAGAGCAGTTGGTCATGGTAACTGGAACCATTTAATTCTTCTCATCTTAGGGTCATGGAGACTGATGTTCATGTGGTCCATTACTCTTTTTCAGCATTCTTTTAGCTTTTCCATTATTAACTGTTAGATGATTAAAAAGAATTGGTATCCCAGAGAAGCAGTGACACCAGAGACAGAGGCAGAGACGATGACGTGGAAAGATGGAGCGGCTGGGGACTCTAAACCCAGAAAGGGAGAGGGGCTGTGTGCTGATGACCAAGGGGCAGGCTTGTGGGGTATACCCTTTGGCTGTTTGTTGATGCATGGAGGGGATTGTAATCAAGGCAATGAATGAAATGATATACGATAGAATGAATGTAAACTAATTTTCTACCGTGTAAACTATCACATAATTCACAATAAAAGAAAAAGAATTGACATCTAGTAAATATATAGAATTTCAAACATTATATAAAGAAACACTTCAGTTAGAAAACGGACAGAAGGCATAATTCAACATTTTACCAAAGAGAATATACAGGTGGTAAATAAACAATTGAAAAGATGCTTAATATTTTCCATTTATCTAGGTTTTCTTTGATTTCTTTCATCAGTGTTTGTTTCTAGCACTTTATTAGAGTTATACCTGCTTAACTTTTAGTGTGTTTTTGTAAATATTTAAAATGTTGATTTCCATTGATTGTTCATTGGTAGTACTGGGGGGCTTGAAAATTTTGTGGAAAATTATCCTTTAATTTCAGTTTTGCATGAACTATTTAAAGCCTCTTCCTCCTATTTGTTTGACTTTTGTGTACCTTCCTTGTATCCTTTAAACTTGCTAAACTCTTATTCATACTCAAAAGGTTTAAAAAGTTTTTTGAAAGTTCCTTGGGTTTTCTACATAGATTATCATGTCTTTGGTTTATGGTGATGGTTGATGGTTATGTTCTGCAGGGTCAGTTCTGACTCATAGCGACTCTGTATAGGATTTCTGAGTCTACAGATCTTTACAGGACCAGTAAGCCTCATCTTTCTCCTGCTGGTAGATTCCAACTGCTGACCTGAAGTTAGCAGCCCAATGTGTAACCCACTATGCTACCTGAGCGCCTTTCTTCTTTGTATACAGACAGTTTTATTCCTTCCTTTTAAACTGTATGCCTTTTTGTTAATTAATTATTTACTTGCTTTAAACTATTATATTTAAAGTGGGATACATGTGAAAGGAAAGAGTTGGTCTCATGTTGCTTGCTTGCTTATTCAATTTGACAATCTCTATTAGTTTTGTGTTTAAATAATTTATATTTAGTATAATTATTGACAGTGTTCAATTTAAGACTAACATTTTATACTTTGATTTTTTTGTACTCCTTCTGATTTTTGTACCTCAGTTCTCCCTGTCCTGCCTTCTTTTAGATTATTTGAATATATTTTAATATTCTATTTTGATTGCTTTATTGGCTTTTTAAATATATGTTGGAATTACTTGTTACAATAGGTTAAGGGATTAAAGTATACATACCGAATTTTCACAATTTCTACCTAATAGTTTTACAACTTCCATAAAAATAAGGAATCCCTTATATAGGTCACTTTACCTTCTCTTTTTCCTATTATAGTTGTTATATGTATTGCATCTCATCCATGGAAAATCCACAATATAATGTTTAACAGGTTTTTTTTTTTTTTCACTAGCCATATATGTTACAAAGAAGTTAAGAGTAGAAGAAAAGTTTTACGTGTATCCAGTTATCATGTTTTTCCTTGATTCCTGATGTTTCAAGTTTCCCTCTCTATCATTTATTTTCAGTCTCTAGAAATTCCATTAGCATTTCTTTGAGAAAAGTTTCTGTCCATAAAAATTTTGGTAATTTTCATTTATTTGAAATGTTTTTACTTTGTCTTCATTCCTGAAGGATATTTTCACTGGATATAGAATTATGGGTTGATGTTGTTGTTATTAGGTGCCATCAAGTCAGTTTCAACTCACAGGGATCCTATGCACACCAGAATGAAACACTGCCTGGTGCTATACTATGCTTACAATTATTCTGATGTTTGGCCATTGTTGCTGTCACTGTGTCAAGCCATCTCACTGAGGGTCTTTCCTTCTTTCGCTGACCTTTCACTTTATCAAGCATGATGTCTTTCTCCAGGAACTGGTCCCTCCTGATAACATGTCCAAAGTACAAGAGATGAATTCTCCCACTCCTCATTTCTAAGGAACATTCTGGCTGTTCCTTTTTCCAAGATAAATTTCTTTGTTCTTTGACAGAACATAGTACTTTTCCGTATTCTTCACCAACACCATAACTAAAATGCACCAGTTCTTCAATGGTCTTCTTTATGCATTGTCTATCTTTTACATACATATGAGGGGATTGATAATTCCATGACTTGGGTCAGGCACACTCTAATCTTCAAAGTGAAGTCTTTGCTCTTTAAAATTTTTAAAAGGTCATTTGCAGCAGATTTTTCTAAAGCAATATGTCATTTGATTTCTTGACTGCTGCTTCCATGAGCATAGATTGAGAGCCAAGCAAAATGATGTCATCAGGCAAGAAGTGATTGGCTTACAAGCTTTCAAGAGGGAACCTAGATTCAGAGGGCATGAAGGAAGGTAGAATCTCCACTGAGTAGTATCCAATCTGTCTAGGCAGGGCTGATGAAATGAAATGTGCATTCATCTCTTGTGATATAATAGTGAATAATTGTTATCAGGACTGCTTGTGAGGATTGGAAAGGTAAAGGTAGATGTTTTGTAGCAAAGAGGGAAGTGATTAACTTTTCAGCCTAGGAGCGGAGATCCCTGGAACCATCAAGGGAGAAGAGCAGAGAGTGGGACCCTACCCAGAGAAACAGTGACGCCAGAGATGGAGGCAGAGACGAAGATGTGGAGAGATGGAGCAGTTGGGGACTTTAGACACAGAGAGGGAGAGGGTCTGTGTGCTGATGACCGGTGGGCAGGCTTGTAGTGTATACCCTTTGGTTGGTTGATGATGAATGGAGGGGATTATAACCATAACAATGAGACGATATAAGGTAGAATGAATGTAAAACTAATGTTCTCCTATGTAAACTATCACATAATTCACAATTTTAAAAAAAACTGAAAAAAAATTTTTTTAATGAAGTCATCAACAACTTCAATCTTTTCTCCATTTATCATGTTCTTATTTATTTGTTCCAGTTATGAGAAACTTTTGTTTTCTTTACATTGAGGTGCAATCCATACTGAAGACTGTGATCTTGGATCTCCATCAGCAAGTATTTCAGGTTCTTTTAGTTTCAAATAAGCAAGGTTATGTCATCTTCATACACAGGTTGTTGATGAGAGTCTTTCTCCAATCCTGATGCCATGTTCTTCATTTTATATTTCAATTTCTCAGATTATTTGCTCTGCAGGCAAACTGTGTAAGTATGGTGAAAGAATACAACCCTGATATACTTCTTTCTTGATATTGAACCCCTCAGTATCCTCCTGTTCTGTTCTAATGACAGTCTGTTGGTCTATGTACAGATTTCTCAATGCAATTCTTGCATTCTCATTGCATTCTTTTCAATGTTATCCATAATTTTTTATGCTCCACATTGCTGAATGTCTTTGCACAGTCAATAAATCACAAATAAACAACTTTCTGATATTCTCTGATTTCAGGTAAGATGCATCTGACATCCACAATGATATTCATAGTTACACCTTAACCTCTGATAGCTTCCTATCAATGTACTGCTGTAACCATTTAAAAATTATCTTCAGGAGTATTTTATTTGTGACACTAATGTGATATTAAGAAGCTCTGGTAGCGTTGTTGTTGTTGATAAGTGCTGTTGAGTCAGTCCCGACCCATAGCGACCCTGTACAGGGTTTCCGAGGATGTAAATCTTTACGGGAGTAGAAAGCCTGATCTTTCTCCCCCAGAGCAGCTGGTAGTTTCGAACTGCTGACCTTAAGGTTCACAGCCCGATTTGTAACCACTATGCTACCAGAGCTCCTTAGCGTAGTGGTTATGAAATGGGCTGCCAACCTCAAGGTCAGCAGTTCAAAACTACCAGTGGTTCCGTGGGAGAAAGATTTACAGCCTCGGAAACCCCATACAGGGTCGCTATGAGTCAGAACCAACTCCATGGTACTTAACAACAACAATGTGATATTACTGATACTGTTGTGATATTAATAATATTGTTCAATGTTTTCCTTATTCTGTTAGGTCACTTTTCTTTAAAATGATCCCAAATACAGATTTACCATTTAGTTAACTTAGTAGCTGCCTTCCAAATTTCTTGCTGCAGACAAGTGATGGCCTTAATTGCTTCATCAGTTTGTTGAAATATTTTAATTGGTATTCCATAAATTCCTGGGGTCTTTTTGTCTGTGTCTTCAGTGCTGCTTGGACTTCTTCTTTTAATATCATGAGTTCTTGATCATATCCTACCTCTTGAAATGGATAAACAAAGGCCAATTCCTTTTATACAGTGACTGTGTATTTCTTCTTTTTTTAAAAAAAATCCATACTTTTTAATACTTCCCGCATCATTCAATATTTTGACCAAAGAATCATTCAAACAGATAAAGTGACAGATGAGTGGTGGAGACCAGAAATACTCTCCTGCAATTTTCATGGTAGTACTAGGTTAAGTTAAAAAGTATTACTACAAAATCATAGAACCCATCTTGAAACAAAATTATCCAAATGTGAAGCCATTTTTTCTTGACATATGCTCCATCTAGGTCTATATATACTTGAAAGCATTGTTTCCATCTTCCTAATCCTTCTCTCCAAATTCTGTGCTCTTTGATTTACAACACATCAAAATGGCAATTTTGCCACCCTCAAGGGATGCAAATCATGTTCTTTTGAAATGTTCTTTTAATTTTAAAAACAAAAAGAAATGTAAAGGAACAAGATTAGAATTGTTGGGTGGACAGGGCATGGTTCCCAAAGAAATTCTCAGTCTTCGCTACCTTTGAAGAATGGAGCCCTCGTGTAGCACTGTAGTATATAAAGCACTGGAACAAGTTTGGTTTGAACCACAAGGTCAGCGGTTCAAATTCACCAGCAGTTCCTTGGAAAATCTATACAGAGTCACTATGAGTTGGAACTGACTAGACAGCACTTAACAACAAAACTCTTGAAGAATGAGCTGGTGCATAGATATAATGGAAAAAAATTCCTTGGCAACATTTCCTGGCTTTTTTTCTCACTGATAAAGCTTCCCATTTTCTTAAAAACTTCTTCATAAGTTCCATTGATTGTCTTTTTTCCTTTAAAAATATCAAGTATCCCTTTGGGATTCTAAGCATCAGTTATCATAACCTTCTGAACTGATCTTTCTGACTTGATTTTTTTTTTTTTTTCTGGCAACAGAAGAACTTTGTCAGATATTTGTTGAGTATATGAATTATTAAATAAACCACAATTAAGCAGCTGCAGTAATTGGACGAGGCCAAAAAAGTCTATGTGAGTATTAGAGGTATTTAAAAAATTCATGGCTCACCCTTAAGGTCAGGAACTGAACTCATCCTAGTAGCTCAATTTTCATCCAAGTGGTTGTTATTGTTAAGTGCTGTCAAGTCAGTTCCAACCCAGAGCGACCTTGTATAGGGTTTTCAAGGAGTGACAAGTGAGCTTGAACTTCCAACCTTGCTGTTCAAACAACTTTGTAGTCCAGTGCATTAACCTACAGTGCTACACCAGGACAGGTATAAAGGAGGACAACAACATTATTACAGTATGCTCAACACGTAATGTTCTATTCTTCCAGATCTAAAAGGCAGCATTTACGTAAGAGCAAGGTTGAGACGGCTCTGAAGGAGGGCAGAATGGATATAAGAATCTGAAGGAGAAAGTGGGATCACTGTTGTTATAGGGAGGCAATTGCAATCATTGAGATGAAACAAAATATATGATTTGTTCAATGTAAAACTAATGATCTGTTGTTCTTTTTTTAAAAAAAAAATATTTTATTGTGAATTATGTGATCATTTACATGGGAGAACATTAGCTTTACATTCATCCTATTGTATATCCTTTCATTGCCATGGTTATAATCCCCTCCATGCATCATTAACTAACCAAAGGGTATACCCTGCAAACCTGCCCCCTGGTTGACAGCACACAGCCCCTCTCCCTCTCTGGGTCTAGAGCTCCCAGATGCTCCATCTCTCCACGTCATCATCTCTGCCTCCATCTCTGGCGTCACTGCTTCTCTGGATAGGGTCCCACTCTCTGCTCTTCTCCCTTGATGGTTCCAGGGTCCTCCGCTCCTAGACTGCAAAGTTAATCACTCCTCTTCTTGCTACAAAATGTCTACTTTTACATTTCCAACCCTCATAAGCAGTCCTGATAACAATTATTCACTATTGTATTGCAAGACCTATTAGCATCTCCTTTCATAAGTACCACCTAGACAGATTGGATACTACTCAGTGGAGATGCTACCTTCCTCAGCATGCTCTGGATCTAGGCTCCCTCTTGAAAGTTTGTAAGCCTGTCACTTCTTGACTTTGTAGCTCCCACATTTTGGGTAGCCAACGTCCAAGTTGCCCATCCCTGTCTACTCTGTGTGTGGAGGGGGTGGGAATGATCCTCACTGTAATATTTGTTCCCCCTTTTGAGCTACTGTATCCCTAGGTGAAGGTCAAGTTCATCAAATTGTATCAAATTATTCTTTTGTTCTTCTTTCTTCTTCTAGTTGAGCTCTGATCATCCAGTCATTGAAGCCAGGTCAAGTGAGTATTATCTGCAAGTGTGGGTGTTCTTATGTATATGCCCTCTCTTCTTATCAGCGTTCAATTCCACTTTCGTCCTCTGTGGCTTTGTCACTGACTCTGGGCCCAAGAGTCCCCAGGTCTTGCCACACTGCTGGCCATCCAGGTCTCCACCAGGTTCACAGGAATCTATTGAATGTTGTAGGGCTTAGCTCACAGTTTCATTGCTGTTTTTCCCTCACTTCCCCTTAAAGGAGAAGAATGTGGTCACCAATCAGAGCATTTATTCCCTTTGAGTTTTAGTCTTGAAAGGGGGTTTGCCCTAAGAGGACCCAAACACTTGGCTTGGTGTCTCCTGGGCAAGCAACTTGCTTGTTCTTGTAGTAATCAGTCAGCCTTCCTTTACTGTTTTGTATTTTTCTGTCAGTCTTTCTTTCTAGAAGTATCTTCTGTTCTTCTAGCCACTCCAGGCTGGTCTGCTTGTCCTTTCAAGTGGAAATTTCCCATCTCAGAAGATTCTGGATGGGTTTTGGGAATCTACCTATGGTCTTATGAAATGCAGAGGCTCCACAGGAAGTCTCCTTCACTGGGCACGTGGTAGTCTCATTTTAGGTATTCCAATCAATTATAGGCAGAAGATGGACTTTCAAACTTTCTATGGTGATATTTCTGGCTATTCCTTTCTCTCCCCCTCAAGTGTCTATTTTATAATGGTATGCAAGGAAAACCAAGATTCAAAAGACAGCCAAGCATCTTAACATTATTTACCCCCCTTTTGTCCATTCCAAACATGTCTCAATCCCTGTATCTCAGGTCCCTGTTGTTCCAAAGTTGTGCATACATCATTATTTACCTCTATCCCACTTAGCCCATGCAAACCTGCCTGATTTTTTTGTGTCTGTCTTGTTCTTCCATTCCCCTCCTCCTTCTTGTGTACTGTCCCCCCTCCCTGGAACCCAAAGTATCCTGTGTCTATTCCATCCTGTGCTCCACCTTCCCTTCAAACCACCCCCCACATTCCAATAATCAACAAAAAATCCACCCCCTCTTTAGTATGGGTTCTTTGTCTTAGTCTTTTATAGTAGTGGTCCTATGCAGTATTTCTCCTTTTGTGATTGACTTATTTCACTCAACATAATGTCCTCAAAGTTCATCCATGTTATGCGGTAGCTTGTGGCTTCCTTGTTGTTCTTCGTGGTAGCATAGTATTCCATTGTGTGAATGTACCACAGTTTGTTTATCCATTCTTCAGTTGATGGGCACTTTGGCTGTCTCCATTTTTTTACTATTGTAAATAGTGCTGCTATGAACATTGGTGTGCATACATCTACTTGTGTTATGGCTTCTATTTCTTGTGGGTAAATACCAAGTAGAGGAATTGCTGGATCATAAGGTATTTCTATTCCCAACCTTCTGAGGAAGCAACATATTGCTTTCCAGAGAGGCTGGACCATTTTGCAGTCCCACCAGAAATGCAGGAGTGTCCCAGTCTCTCCACATCCTCACCAGCATTTATTGTCCTCTGCTCCGACTCGAAGGCACTTAACAACAACAACAACAACTTTTTTTAAATTTGTGCTGTTATTGAGGGTGTGAGATGATATCTCATTGTTGTTTTGATTTGTATCTCTATATGACTCTTCTGTCAGTTTGTCCTACTGTGGTGGCTTGTGAGTTGCTGTGATTGTGAAAGCTATGCCACTGGCATTTTAAATATCAGCCGGGTCACCCATGGTGGACTTGTTTCAGATGAGCTTCCAGACAAAGACAGACTAGGAAAAAGAAGTGATGAACTAATTCCGAACACT
>NW_006408548.1:6004972-6006184 GCF_000296735.1 Chrysochloris asiatica | reverse complement strand
TGTAAGTAACATTTCTCTTTTCCCTGGCTGTTTTTAGGATTCTTTCCGTGTCTTTGATTGTGGAGAGCTTGATTATTATATGTCTTGGTGATTTTCTTTTGGGGTCTATCCTTCCTGGAGTACATTCAGCTTCTTGAATGTTTATCTTCTCATCTTTCAAGATGTTAGGGAAATATTCTTCCAGAAGCTCTTCAACTATCTCCTCTGTGGATGTCTCTGATTCTTCCTTTTCTGGAATGCCAATAATTCTTAAATTGTTCCTCTTCATGTTATCCAGCATGAATCTTAGACTCTCTTCAATTTTTTTAGTTCTTTTTTCTCCTAGTTCTTCTATCTTAGCAGCATTGAGAGATTTGTCTTCCAACTCACTAATTCTGGCTCCCATCTTTTCCATGTTGCTCCTTTCCCCTCTCAGTGCATTGTCCATTTCTGATATTTTGTTGTTAATCATCTAGACCTCTGTTGGCAGGTTTTGAATTGTTTCCAATACTGTATCAATCTTGTTTGATTGTTCTTGTAGTACTTTTCTGACTTCTTCCTTGTTTTCCTCCACCCCTTTAAAGAGCATTTGAATTTGTTTCCATATCATTCTTCTGAATTCCTTCTCAGGCAAATCCAAACCCTGCTCTTCTTCTTGAAAGCCTTTGTCTGTCTCCAGTTTATTTGTTTCAGCTACTCTTTTCTGTTTGGGACATGTTTTTTTATCTTTCATTTGTCATTTCCAGTAGTTGTGTGGATTTTTAATGCTTAAATGGATGTTCGTTGCTGTGTTAATAAGCTTATTGGGTGTCTCCTGGTGGATATGATCAGGAGATAGGTTTTTCTTTTCATGTGTAATGCTTAGCAGCTGTTATTGGCTCTATGTGTGGAATATTATGTGGTATGCTTGTAGCTTGGCTATATGGCCATGATTCCTGACTCTTCTTGGGTAATGTAGGGAGAAAAAACTCCCCCCTCCAGGAAAAAATTTATGATCAAAAGGCCCAAACAGAGGTAAATAATGATATATGCACAACCTGGGAACAACAGGGTTCTGGGATACAGAGATTGAGCCATGGTTGGAATGGGGAAAAGTGGGGAATAATGTTAAGATGCTTGGCTGTCTTTTGACTCTTGGTTTTCCTCGCATTATATTATAAAATAGACACTGGAGGGGGAGAGAAAGAAATAGTGAAAAGCATCACCATAGAAAGCTTGTAAGTCCGTCTTCTG
>NW_006408548.1:5994872-6003869 GCF_000296735.1 Chrysochloris asiatica | reverse complement strand
GGAGTGATTAACTTTTCAGTCTAGGAGCGGAGGTCCCTAGGACCATCAAGGGAGAAGAGCAGAGAGCGGGACCCTACCCAGAGAAACAGTGATGCCTGAAATGAAGGCAGAGATGATGATGTGAAGCGATGGAGCAGCTGTAGACTTTACATCCAGAGAGGGAGAGTGACTGTGTGCTGAAGACCTGGGGGTACGGGGGAAGGATTGCAGGGTATATCTTTTGGTTGGTTGATGATGCATGGGAGGGGACTGTAACCATGGCAATGAGATGATATATGATAGAATGAATGTAAAACTAATGTTCTCCCATGTAAACTATCACATAATTCACAATAAAACATTGAAAGAAAAAAAAAAAAAGGCCCAAAAGCAGAGGCAATATAACAGTAGAGACAAAACCTACCACTTTGAAACCAAAATAAATCTGTGACCAACTGTCCAGTTGCCTTGCTACACCGGCAATATGTGTGCACCATAGAAGCCTCCAGTAGTGGGTAGGGGTGTCCAGTCACTCAGGCCCCTCCTTTAGACACCACCATAGAAGTGCACAGATAGATATTGAAATGTTAATGGGAGAAATATTGTTTACTATTTTTGTCTCTGAATGTTAGTTAGGTATCTGCGTGCGCACAGTGTATTTCTTGAAATAGTTGTATCTTTTTATGTTGGGGTTTTACAGATTGTTCATATGGCTTGTCTGTCAGGACAAACCTGCTTTTTTTTTTTTTTTCTGGGTAAAGCATCCTGCACAAATTAACTTTAGGGCTGGGACCCCCAGGCAGAAGTCAAAGGCAGCAGCCAAAGAATTTGCCTTTGGACCAATGGGGCTCTTTCTCTCTGTGCCATGGGGAAGCTGTAGTCTCAACGATGGACTTTTTTTGGGGGGTGCACACCCACACGCCTAGGTGTTCGGGATGGGCAAGGAAGGTGCGACAAGGAAGAGGAGGCAAAAAATGTGTAGAATCCCCTGCACCTCCTTTTTCAAACTTCACTATGCTGCTTTTAGTGCTGGTTACCAGCGTCTGTCTGGCTGTAGCCCCGCCCTGTGACCACCTCCCGTGCGGGATTGCTGCCAGGGAATTCCAATTTCTTGACTGATTTCTAAATCACAATATTTTCCATTATACCGTGATTTTCCCACTGGCAATTGTGGGAAACTGATGCCCTGACATGTATGCTAGATCCTGAGTTCTGGTGCTGTTTTGTGAGAGGAGGTTCTCTGGGTTTTTAGCCTCTCCCCCACTGAACCTGTCCTACCTGATTCTGCTTTGCTAATGCTAAACTGGAAGTTGATGATCTCTTTTTGATGGCATCCAAAAACTCTGGTCTCTGGTCATTATTGTCTAATGCATCAAATTTGTTTTTGAGATATCTCTAAATTCAGATGGGATATGTTCAAGGTCATATTCTGGCTCTTGTGGACTTGTTTTAATTTTCTTCAGCTTAAGTCTGAATTTGCATGTGAGCAATTGACTATCTGTTCCACAGTTGGCCCGTGGCACTGCTTTGGCTGATGATATTAAGCTTTTCCATGGCCTCTTCCCACAGATGTAGTCAATTTGATTCCTCTGTGTACAATCTGGTGAGGTCCATGTGTATAGTCATCTCTTCTGTTAAAAAAAAGATATTTGCAACGAATAAGCCATTGGCCTTTCAAAATTCTGTCACATAATTTCTATTACTAATGCCTTATTTTCCAGTTACTGACTTTGTTTCCCAGCTTGCATTCCATTTTCCAGTAATTATGCATATATCTTGACTCTGTTTGATCTATTTTGTACAGAAGAAGCTGGTTGTTGTTTTTGTTATATGCCGTGGAGTCGGTTGGTTCCAACTCACAGTGATCCTGTACAGGGTTTCCAAAGCTGTATATCTTAACGAAAGCAGAAAGCCTCATCTTTCTCCTGCAGAACAGCTGGTAGTTTTGAACTGCTAACTGTGAGATTAGCAGCCCTCGTAACCACTACTCTACCAGAGCTCCTTAAGAAGCTGGAAGGGTTCTTCAATTTCTTCATCACTGACTTTAGTAGTTGATGCATAAATTTGAATAATAGAAGTACTGATTGGTCTTCCTTGTAGGTGTTTGGATAGTATCCTATCACAGACAACATTGTACTTTAAGAGAGATCTTAAAATGTTCTTTTAAAAAAGTTTTTATTGTGAATTATGTGAGTTTACATGGGAGAATGCCAGCTTTACATTCATCCTATTATAGTTTGTTTCATTGAAATGATTACAGTCCCCTCCAGGCATCATCAAACAACCCTCTGACTTGAATTTAACAGGCCCATAAGATCCTCTAGTAATCAATTGGTTTTGACTGGACTTTTTTTCCTTTCTAGGAATGCTAATAAGACTATGTATATGACTGAGAGAACTTGTCTGCAGCCATCCATTAAGAGTGGAAACATGTTTAAATATACTTTGAGTGGAACAAGCTTGTGAGTGTCTTAAAAAGAACTCGAGTAGCAATACTTTTTGACTTACCCTCATAAGTTCTTGTGGCTGACCAGTTGGCAATACCCAGCTTCTGAACTGGTGCTCCTGGGTCTGACTCCACCTTTTTTGCCCTTGGATCTTGTTACCAGAGACATTGGAGGATGAGGAAGTTGAGAGGCTTTGAGACCAATATAGGGCTTTGCATAAGGTATACCTACTTTGGCAGGATAGACATATTTGGCAGCATCTTAGCATCAGTCTCTTGGACCAAGGTGGGACAGACGATCCCAGTACTTGCATCAGATTGTAGACAGAATTAGAAGGTATTCTAATTCTGAAAGGAATAACACATAATCTCTGTCTAGTAAAGGGCTATTTTTTTGGCATAGGAAACATAGTTTATCTCTTATCCCTTAATATATACATAATTATATACCAAAAGTGTAAATATTTCTACTAGGCTTCATCCTTATATTTTCCCTATTTCTACATTATTGGCTATCCCAGCAAATGAGCTGATAAATAAGTCACAATATCCAGATTAGGGGGCAAAAAAAAAGCTTTTTACCTAACCATCGTCAGAGTATTTGTTTCCTAGACAATAACAATTATATGCAAATTCAGTTTTGACCTGATTATTATTTTTCCACCTGCCTGAGACCTCAGAAAATTTCTGCTTGAGGCAACAGAACAAGGGTTTGGAATAAAATTGAGTTATCATTGGGAAATCTGCTTACAACTAGCTAAAGCCAGGGTCATAAATATCCCATGCATTCACTATTTTACATCTCCTATTTGTTTCATAGTGTAAAACAAATACAGATCTCTATCATTTGTAAATAATATGGGTAAAATAAATTCACTCACTGAAAATATAATGGCCAGATCTTTGATGGTGTACAGAATGAAAAACATTTAACACTGAGCATTATTGGGGCATTTTCTAGAACAGTGAGTTTTCTCACTACTCAATTCCATATTTCATTGTACTGTGACATGAGATAGAGTCCCTTTTTGCATCATCACAATTTGTGATATGGGATATTAGCCTTTACATTAATGAATTTTGGCTTTACTTACTAAGAAATTTGAAAGGAAGACTGAAAGACCAATGGATTCTCCCCAGAGTTGGTAGACATCAAGAAATTCCTAGAAATAAATATCTATATTAATGACTTAACACTCACATCTATTCACAATAGAGAGAAAGGAAGAAAATTCAGTTGTGATGTGAAAGGCTTAAAAAAAAAATCAAAACAGTAGCTAAAAAGATAAAGAAAACAATCTATAAAAATTGTATGTGCTCATATATAGTCTTTTGGAGCATTTTTATATTAGTAAAAGTGGAAACAACCTAAAAGTTCAATTGCTGTTGTTGCTGCTAAGTGTACTCGAGCTGGTTCTGACTCACAGAGGCCCTGTATAAGGTTTCCAAAGAGCAACTGGTGAGTTTGAACCACCAACCTTGTGGCTTAAACTGACCTTGCAGTCCAGTGCTTATTCTACAGTGTTATAGGGAAATAATTGTGTAGCCAGTAAAAATAATGTTCCGCAGCAGCTTTTACTGAAAGAGGTAAGTGTATACTTTCTAATATAAAGTGAAACAATAATGATCATATATATCTTATATGTGTATGTTGTTGTTATTAAGTGTCATTGAGTCAGTTCCAACCCCTAGCAACCTTGTATAGGGCTTCCGAAGAGCATCTGGTGAGCTTGAACTGCTGATCTTGCAATTCAAATGGCTTTGCATTCTGGCACATTAACCCACAGCGCCACACCAAGGCTAGCAAACTTGAACCACTGATCTTGCAGTTCAAATGACTTTGCAGTCTGATGCATTAGCCCACAGCACCACACCAGGACTTATATGTATGTATATACATGTATGTATGTATGTACTTACATATATGTATGTATATATATTGCAAGTCTGTTTTATAAAATTAACCCTAAGAAAAAATTGGCAGTTTCAAATTATTTAAGGGTTTTAGGAATCAGCTACATAGCTAAACATGTCTACTCTTTTGTTGTGATATCATTAAACACAGAAACTAAGTATAGGATGCCAGAATGCATTATGAAATGAATCACTTAAATTCTTGGTAAATAACTGAGCTTGACTATAATGGAATAAATGGCAACCCGGAATCAATGAAATAGCCTGGAGCCAGCACTGTCTGAGAGGTCATGCAAGCTAATGGCTCTGTGAGCTAAGAAAAACAGATGGTGTGGCTGGGTAGCTGCACTTCATATCACAGAGAGCAATTTGACTATTTGCCTAATCACCTTTAAGCATGCTGTTTGAACCCAACCCAGGAATCCATAGAAAAATATGGCCTCTGATAAAATATTATCTTCTCAATTTTTACTGTAAAGTATCTATGAGAGTAAAAGTGGGGAGAAAAGGTCATACTGGAATTAGATTAAAAGTTCATCAACAAGAGAGTGGATAAACAAATTATGTCTCATTCATACAATGGATTACTACTCAGCAAAAAAAAAAAAAAGAAGAAGACATATACAACCTGAGTGAATTTCAAAACCATTATACTACAAAGCCAGAAACAAAAGAGTGTACACAATGTGGTACCATTTAAACAAATATTTACTACAAACTAAACAAATCTGGAATGACAGGAAGCAGATCATTACTTTCCTAAGGCAGAGTGTTTGTTTGTAGGGAGGTTGTCTGCAAAGGGGCGGGAGGGAAATTTCTAGTATGATGGAAATATTCTGTCTTGCTTGTGATGGTAGTTACTTGGGAACACATATTTATCAAAACTCATTGAACCATATACTTAAAATACAAAGGAGCTTCAAAAAGTTCATAGAAAATTCTATTATCTTTTAATTCCATTTTTCCATGAACTTTTTGAAGTCCACTCTCGGGTATAGTTTATTCTATGCAAATTAATACTTCAATTAAAATTGAATAAATTAAAAAATACATTGGTAGTGCATAAAGCAAAGCAGTTATCATATGTTTGTTGTTGTTAAGTGCTATCGAGTCGGTTCTGACTCGTATAACACTGTATAGCGTTTCCGAGGAGCAGCTGGTGAGTTGGACCTCTGACCTTACAGCTCAAACTGACCTTGTGATCCAGTCCATTATCCTGCTGCACCAGTGGATGTAATTACAAACTTTTGTCAAAAGGTATTTTATTTATCAAAGCATTTCCCTGCCTTGGGAAGGTCTGAGTAGATTTGCCTAAAAGGGCAATCTTAACTGCACAACAAAAGCATCTGTGTTGTTGATGTTGTTAGGTGCCATTGAGTTGATTCTGACTCATAGTGTCCTTATGCACAACACAACTAAACACTGCCCTGTCCTGCGCCATCCTCACAATTGTTAAACTTGAGCCCACTGCTGCTGCCACTCTGCCAATTCGTCTCATTGGGGGTCTTCCTCTTTTTTGCTAACCTTCCACTTTACCAAGTATGATATTCTCCTCCAGAAACAAATATGTCTGTAGTTTGAGAGATGAAGTCTCACCATCTTGGTTTCCAAAGAACCTCCTGGCTGTGCGTCTTCCAACACAGATCTTCATGTTCATCTAAGAGTCCATGATACTTTAAATTTTCTTCTCCAACACCATAATTCAAATGCATCAATTTATCTACAGTATTCCTTATTCACTGTCTAACTTTTGCATGCATGTGAGGTTATTGAAAACACCATGGCTTGGATTAGGCGCACCCCAGTCCCTGAACTAACATCTTTGCTCTTGAATGCTTTAAATAGGTCTTGTGCAGTAGATTTGCCCAATGCAATACTTCTGTCATTTGAGTTCTTGACAGCTGCTTCCATGTGTGTTGATGGTGGATCCAAGCAAAATGAAGTTTTTGAAAACATCAATCTTTTCTCCATTTATCTTGATGTTATTTATTGGTCCAGTGGTGAGGATTTTTGTTTTCTTGACATTGGGGTACAACCCATACCAATGGCAGCAGTTTTTGATCTTTATCAATAAATATTTAAAGTCCTTGTTTTCAGCAAACAAGGTTGTACCTGCATATCAAAGGTTGTTAGTGAGTCTACCTCTAATCCTAACATCATGTTCTTCTTCATCTAATCTAGCTTCTCAAATTATTTCCTCAGTGTACAGATTGAATAAATATGGTAAAAGAATACAACCCTGGGGCACAGCTTTCCTGATTTTAAACCATTCAGTGTCCCCTTATTGTGCCTCTTGGTCTGTGTACAGGTACCTCATGAACACAGTTTAGTGTTCTGTGGAGTACTCGTTCTCCACAATATTTTCCATAGCTTGTCACACAGTTTATTTACATGGTCAATAAAGCACAGCTAAACATCTTTCCTGTATTCTCCACTTTCAGCCAAGATTCATCTGATGTCAGCAGTGATATCCCTTGTTCTACATCCTTGTCTGAATCTGGTTTGAACCTCTGGCAGTTTCCTTTCAATGAAATGTTGTACTTGCAATGTAATGTAATGTTGCACCTGGCGACCACTGAAAAATTAAAATGTAATTGTATTGGGGCTTGGCCTGGTTATCAGGGTTTCTTAAGACTTCTGAACCTTATGTAACCAGGTTGGCAGACCACTGAGGCTGCCTGATTCTTGTTCACCTACCCAGAGCTCCTCTGGAAAAGAAGGTCACTGTAGCTGAGCTTCTTACCCCTTGACTATCTCAAGTGTTTCCTAAGGTCAGGATCTTTGTGAGGGTCTGAACACGTTTTAACCCAGACAACCTGATTCCAGTGTGTCTCCAGGTAGCACAAATGGTTAAGTACGCAAATACTAACAAATTCAGAAGACAGGCCGGGTGATTTGCTGCATGGGATGGCCATGTGTCAGAAATGTTTCAGTGGCAACTAACAACAATCCCATTTCAGTAGAAGATTCTGAGAGAAAAAACAGAATCGTTCTGTGTTCATCTGGGCACATAATGTTCACAAAATTAATTAACTGAATTCAGCAATTCCTAGAAAACAAAGATGAGTAGCTTCAGCTTGATTACTGATGAGCACTATTGGTACATCAATCCTCCTGGCAATGAATTATGTGGGGTCGGGTCCAATGAAACTGCGCATTGTATCTCCTCAAAATGAGATAAGAAAAGAGTGAAATGCATAAGGAGACAGAAATAGATGGGTAAAAAAATGGAATAACTTACTATATTTTATTCTTGCCCTAAAAACAGAGACAAGAGCTAACATATACTTCCTAACATAGATTGAAACTTCAAGATGCCTGGAGTTTACAAATTATATTACCCAGTCCCCATTATACTTGTTGAATACCTGTGCTCAAAGTATGATTCTGCCCATTTTGTCATGTAGTAACAGGTTTAGAGGGGTAATTTATCTTGCCCAATATCTCACAGTAAGTGAAAGAGCCATAACTTGAGAACTCTATTTCTCTAAAACCTATGTTCTATTTCTACTATGCCATGGCCTCTACTATCATAAAAACTGTTAATAATACTAGTAGCAGTAGTAGTGGTGGTAATAAGATTTATTGAGAGTTTTCCATGTTCCAGGCACTGATCTAAGATTATACTTATTTTTGTTTCTATACCTATACACAGATATATAAAATGTCATTTCATTTTTATTATCATTCTAAGATGTTGTTATTGTTGTTGTTGTTGTTAAATGCTGTGGAATAGGTTCTGACTCATAGCGACCCTATAGAGGGTTTCCAAGGAGCAGCTGGTGAGTTTGAACTGCCAAACAGAGTTTGCAGTCCAGTTCATAATCCTGCAGCACCACACTGAAACTGTTAGACACTATTATTATCTTCTTGAAATATGGTACAGCTGAGGTGCAAAGAGGTTAAATCATTTTTCCAAGGTCATAAAGCTACAGAAAATAAAAGTAACATAATGATAATCTTTTCTTAAAAACATCCTGCCTCACAATATAGGCCAGGGAAAAAGATAAGGGAATTTTGCTGACCTTGCTTTCAAACTCAGCAGTATATAATTATGATTTTAAAATACTGACTCTTCCCTTCAAACTTTACAAATGTACTGTAGTCCAGTTTGACTTCAGTGATTATGGTATATGGAAAAGGACTGGTTACTGAAAATTCTGATTTGTAAGATCAATGTGAAGATTATTACCCATTGTTTAAAAAATCATGGATTAGCAAGCTGGAAAAATACTTCTGACAGCTTCTGCAATACAAAAAGCAATGTATTGAGTCTGACAAAGTGAAAAGGTGATGCAGAAAGCTGTGCTTAGAGCAAGGATTGTCAGCTGGAATTGACTATGGAAAAATGGGACCTGCTTTCTTTATCAGATCCGCTTCCAAGCAGCAACCTGTGAGTCAGGGCTCCACATTTCACTGACATATGCAAGTTCTTACCGTGCTAAGCCCTGCAGGGCAAATGCAAGCGTGGAAATGTGGACTGGGTCCAACTTAGCCTCACAGATCATCAGCACAACTATAGGCTGAGTTTTCATTGAAGAACTTTTATTCATAATAATTGAATCAGAACTGAAGGATGATTGATTCCCGAGCCCATCATTCTAACCCCCTTTTTACATGAATGTGTTTGTATGTACACACATTGTTTAACATAAGCA
>NW_006408548.1:5969273-5982620 GCF_000296735.1 Chrysochloris asiatica | reverse complement strand
GGTCGGGTATTCTGTGTTGTTGTTGGCGGAGCTCTCTGCTATACGTCCACCCGATTCGCCATCTTGTTTGTTCTCCCTGTGAGGACTTTTGTTTTCTTTACATTGAGGTGCAATCCATACTGAGGGTTGTAGTCTTTGAGCTTCATCAGAAAGTAGTTTAAGTCCCCTTCACTTCCAGCAAGTAAGTTGTATTATCTGCATATGACAGGTTGTTAAGGAGTTTTTCCCAATTCTCATGCCACATTCTTCTTCATAGAATCCAGCTTCGAGGATTATTTGTGCAGAATACATTTTGAATAAATACAGTGAAAAGATACAACCCTGGCACACACCTTTCGTGATTTTAAACCTCTCGGTGTCCCCTTGTTCTCTTTAAACAGTTACCTGGTACATGTTCCTCATAAGCCCAACAATGTGTTCTGGAATACCCATTCTTGGAAATGCTATACATAGTTTGTCATGATACAAACAATCAAAAGCCTTTGCATAATCAATGAAGCACAAATAAACATCTTGCTAGAATTCTCTACTTTCAGGCAAGATTCACCTGACATTAGCAATGATATCCCAAGTTCCATATCTTCTTCTGGATCCAGCTTAAATTTCTGGCAGTTCCGTCAATGTTCTGTTGCAACTGTTTTTGAATTATTGTCAGCAAAATTTTACTTGCATGTGATATTCATATTGTTCAATGATTTCCACATTCTGTGGTGTCACCTCTCTTTTTAAAAGTCACAAATGTGGATATCCTCCAATTGGTTGGTCAGGTAGTTGTCTTCCAAATTTCTTAATAAATAAATGAGTGAGCACCACCATTGCTATATCAGTTTGTTGAAAGCTTTCAATTTATAGACTGTCAGTTCCTGGATCCTTGTTTTTCAACAATATCTACAGTGCATTTGACTTCTTCCTTAAATGTTAGTTCTTGATCAGATGCTACCTCTTGAAATGACTGATCATTGACCATTTCTTTTTGATACAAAAGATCAAACCTAGTACTTTGTACCTATGATAGAAAAGAATTTTGTGTCAACTTGACTGGACAAGGACTCTCAGTGGTTTTGTAGTTAAGATGTAGTAATCACCCATGATGAAATTGAATAAAATGTAATCTCTTCAATGATGATATCTGATCGAATTCATGTATCCTATGTGTTATAAATCCTTCTAAAGTGTGAGAGAATAAATTGCTGCTTGTTATAGCCATTCATTGTTATATTTCTGTTAAAACAGCACTAAATAAGAAAGATAGAATTTGTTACAGAGAGTGGAGTATGGCTTTAGCACATACCTAATATGTGGGAGTTGTTTTGGACTTGGATAATGAGTAGAGGCTGGAAGAGTACTTCTTTTACTGATCATAATAAAAGTTTAGATTTCCTTGAAGAGGCTGTTGGTAGAATTATGGATTTCAAAAGCAATTCTGTTGAAGGCTCAGAATGAAGTGAGAAAAGTTGTCACACCAGAGTCAGGACAGTGAGAAGCAGTAGCAGAGAAACTACAGCAGCAGAACCAGGAAATTGACAGAAGATGGCATGAAAGCTGTCCTACAGTGTGAGAGAGCTGAATGCCTTTGTGGCAGAATGGGGTGCCTCTGGGTACTTATTGATAGAGTGAGATTCACTAACCTACAGAATGAGAAAGATGAATGCCTTCCTGGAAAGACTTACTGGTGGAGAGGGATGTCTCTGGCTATTTATCAGAACTGCTAAAGAACTTTGTAAAGCAGAGACCAAGCTGGCCTCTTCTAGAGACTAAGGAGCCAGGTAAAAGAAGTTGAAAAGACAAGAAACAGGGGAAGCACAGCTTCCTCATTCTCAAAAGGTAGAACTATGTCCTCTGCATTTTCAAAGGGTAGAAACATGACCTCTGAGTTTCTCAAGGTGGGACCACAGTTGCCTACGTTTCATAGAGCGGAATCTTCTTTACTAACTCAATTCTGTAGTGTGGGGCTGCTTTTATGATGGGGCCATTGCCAGACTGAAGGGGTGGGGTTGCTGTGCCCATGGGAACAGCAGAACAGGGCCTGTCAGTGCTGAAGGTGTGGAGTCCCCACTGTGACATGTAGGAGAATGGGGCAGTCCAAAGTCAAGAGAGCAGAGTTGCCTTTCCAGTAGACCTAGAAGGCGGAGCTAAAGCCCAGTGTTGAGGAACCTCTACTCAGAATCCAGAGCACATGACAACACCCAGAGTCTAGAGAGTAGAGCCATTGCCTACATGGTCTCAGAGAACAGAGAAAGATTTGCAAGCTTTAAGAGCTAATATAAATTGTTCTGCTGGATTTTTAACTTGCTTGGTGCTCATTCTTCCTTCTTGCCTTCTAATTGTTCCCATTTGTAATATAAATGCTACCGTTTGCCTGTTCAACCATTGTATTTGGATAATTTGTATTCTGGATTCACAGATGAAGGGGAATTGTGTCCCAGGAGGGAATTTGGACTTGGAACACTTACAGGAAAATATAATGGAGTTAATGTGTTATCAGTTTTACATGTGTTAGTTATATCATGTTAGGCACAAGTATGAATTTACATTTGTCTTTATTTAAAACTTATATATAATTTAAGGAGATCTGTACCAGTACCAGGCTGACAAGGGGTGGTTTGTGATAGTTAAGATTTTGTGTCAACTGGGCTATTTTGTGTCATCTTGACTGCACCTGGATTTTCTGTGATGCAGCAATTATGACATAATAATCCCTCATAATAAAATATAATATAACCACTCCCATAAAGTGATCTGATGTGATCAGGCCTAATCTGATGTGATTATCCTATCTACTACAAATCTTCACTTCTACAGATGCAATCTGCTGGATTATGTTGTTTCTTGAGTAAATCTCTTTTGAGCTATAGAAGCAATCAAAAAAGCAATCAGACTCAGGGGGACTTAATGCCACCAAAAAAGAAGAACCTGAAGTGGACTGCATCCTTTGGACTTGGGGTTCCTGAATTGTGAAGCTCCTAGATTGATGCCAAGACATACAGAGATCTTCAATGAACACTGGACCTACAGATGCTGAATGAAAACAAGGACCTATCCCCAGAGCTAACACAGACAGTAATCCTTCCTCTAGAGCCAATGCTATGAATTTGGACTTCTAATCTTCTAAACTGTGAGGGAATAAATATCTGGTTGTTAAAGCTATCACTATGGAGTACTGGTGTGGTGCTGTGGGCTGATGTGCCAGACTGCAAAGCCATTTGAACTGCAAGGTCAGCGGTTCAAACTCACCAGTTGCTCCTTGGAAACCCTATACAGGGTCGCTATGGGTAGGAATCGACTCAATAGTATTTAACATCAACAAAAGCTATCACTTAGGGTTATTTATGTCATAGCAGAACTAAATAACAAAGACAATACCTTAATAAGTTATTATTGCTTTCAGGTTTGTTTCTGAGACAACATTCTGGGACAAAGCAAAAAGTCCCATTAACAAACTTACACTTGGTTTTATTTTCAGTTTTTCCTCTAATGCTGTCGAGGTCACTCAGCACAGTTAGCCTGGATCCTAGACAAGATTCCCTGAGTATCTTTTCACCAGAACTTTGAACTGGTTCATTCTGATATATTTAAACATTGGGTCACCTTCAGATCTTGGTAAACAGGAGATTCTGACTAATTATCTCTGGAGGGAAAATGCAAATTCTCAACAGGGGGTCAAATTGGAGTGAACCAATTCAAAGTCTTGGTTACCACCTGATATCCTGAGGAGGCCCCAGGTCCACTGTACTCTTCAGAAATAGTTCACCTGTTCTACTTGCTGGCTACAAGACTCTAAGGCCCTCAAGGACTTCCAAGAAAGGCTGATTTGTTGTTTTTTTTGCTGGAGCACAGAGTGTCAGAAATTTTCAAGTCACACAGACACTCATATCCAGAATAATGGGTATTCAGTCCTGTAATAGTTTTCATTTGACCAACCCCTATTAATGATAACCAACCACTCACTTGCTGTTGAATCAATTGTGATTTGTGATGACCTCATGTGTGTCAGAGTAGAATTGCACTCCATAGGATTCTGGATGGCTGTATTTTCAGTAGTAGATCACCAGGTCCCTCTGGGTGGACTGAAGCCTCTAATATTTTGGTTAGCAGTGGCAAGATGAATAATTTGCACTGTTGGTAATGCAGATACCAAATTAACATGTTATATGCCATGAGTTGGTTCTAACTCACAGCGACCCTGTATAGGGTTTTTGAGGAGTAGCTGGTGGGTGTGAACAGCTGACCTGTGGTTCACAGTCCAGTTCTGATCCTATAGCGTCACACAAGAAGTCCCAATTAACATAGTCATACCTAAAAACGTCCCAAAGGTGGCCCAAAGAGAACATTTGGCAACCAACACTGTATCTACTCTATAGTGGCCAAAGGTTAGGCTGGAACATTTGGCAGCAGGCTATGTGGCTGATACACAGCACAGCACTGACCATATTCTTTGGCCTGACCACCTCAAATTCAGATCTGCCTGGATCAAATATTCTAACCTTCTGTATCCTTTTCTCCCATTTACCCCTTGTAGTAAAACTTGCTTCCACTGCAGTATTGGTCTCCTTTTCTATTTCTGTGCATCCCTCTCCCAATGCCTGTTTCATTTAGCTTTGAACTACCTGTGCTTGTGACTGTTTTTGGAACCCTGTCCTTAGGATACTGGAGAAGTTTTTCTTGCACAGAAAAAGAGCAGCAAAGCCTGAGAGTAGTGGTCCTTGACTGATGAAAAGTGGATGAGAAAGCCTGAAAGTTCAGTCCTAATAGGACTTCTTTAATAAATCACTAGCATATGAGTTCTTATTTCAGGGACTGCTTTTGCAGCGCCCGGTATGCCAAGATCCCCAGGTTATTCTTAAATTCCCTAGGTGATTCTTATGTGCAAACAAACCAGAAGAAACCAGTTCAACATTCTGGTAGAAAGATGCTCAGGGAATTTTGTCTAGGGTCCAAAATAAGAGTGCTGAATGGCCTGGACAACAGGCGAGGAAAAATGAAAAATAAAACCAGGTGTAAATGTTAGCTAATGGTGTTTTTTGCTTTGTCCCAGAATAGTGTTGTTGTTAAGTGCCATAAAGTCAGATTCAACTCATAGTGACCCTAAGTAGGGTTTCTGAGGAGTGGTTCTGAGGAGGGTTAGCTTATTCCAGAGTGCTACACCAGGACTCTATCCTAAGCATTAATGAGCTGAAATGGACTGGTATTGACCATTATGAATTTGCAATCTTACTTTACTATGGCAGGAACATCAAATTGAAGAGGAATGGTGTTACAGCTACCATCAAAAAGAGTATTTAAAGATCTATTTTGAAGTACAATGCTAGTTACGATAAAATAATATCCATAGAAGGAACACCAGTCAATATCACTATTATTCAAATTTAGAAAGCAACCATTAAAGCCAGTGATTATGAAACTGAAGAATTGTAACAGTTTCTTTAGTCTGAAACTGATTAAACAAGGAATCAAATTTCCTTTGTGAAAAGAAACCAGACAAGGATGCTTTTTATCACCACTTCAATTCAATATTGTGTTGGAAATTTTAGCCAGAGGTATAAGGCAAGAAAAGGAAATAAAGGCATCCAAATTGCAAATAAGAAGTAAAAGTCTCTGTCTTTGTAGATTATATGATCCTATACATAGAAAATTTCAATAGCTAAACAAAAAAAAAAAATTGTTGTAACTCATTGAAAGATTCGGCAGAGTGTCAGGGTCCAAGATCAATATATAAAAATCAGGTGGATTCTTCTACATTAAAAAAGACATCTTTGAAAAGGAAATCAGGAAAATAATGCCATTTACAATAGCCATCCAAAAGATGAAATGTTGTTAAGTGCCAATAAGACAGTTCCCACTCATAGCAGCCCTGTATAGAATTTAAAAGGTTGAGAATCATTGCAGGAACAGAAAGCCACATCTTTCTCCAAGAAAAGATGAAATGTTAGGAACAAACCTAACCAAAGAAACAAAAGACCTATACAAAGAAAACTGTAAAACACTACTACAAGAAACCAAAAGAGACTTTTAAAAAAATGGATGAATATATCATATCCATGGATAGGAAGAGTTAACACTGAGAAAATGTCAACACTATACAAAGCAGTTTATAGATATAATGCAATCCCAATCCAGATTCCAACGTCTTTCTTTAGCAAGATGGAAAAACTGATCACTAATATTATATGAAAAGGAAAGAGACCTGGGATAAGCACAGTGTCAGTTAACGGAGTTGGAGGCCTGATCTCAAAATATACTACACAGCCACAGCCTGGCACTGGTACAATGAAAGATATATAGATCATTGGAACAGAATTGAGAATTTAGAAGTCAATCCGTCCACCTACAGTTAGCTGATTTTATTTTTAGAGTTTAAAAATATTCAAAACCAAGTTTTATCTAGTGGTAGTTACACAAGGATATAGTAGTCATAAAAATACAACTCAAAAGAACAACAATGGCGGGTAAAATCTTTGGGATAACTGGGGTGGCAGAAAGATCGCAGATGCTTCTACATAGTTTATCTTCAATGATTAGCTTTAAAGTTTGCCACTGTGATATGCATTTTGTCAAATCCTACCTGTGCTTAAGGATATGGTGGGAAGAATTATAGCTGGCATGTAAATGTCAGATTGTCAGATGCTTTTGTTAAAAAAAAAAAAAAAAAAAAAAGCTAGCTTGGCCCTCGTGAGGGGGACCAGGATAATCTGCATCCACAGAGAGTGTACTGAGAATAGTATTTGAGAGACATCATGCTGTTACAATATTGACTAGAAAACAGATCGAAACCCATATCCAGGAGACACACAGGTGGGAGTAAGTGGCCATGAGTTCAAGGCCCATTGGGCTACAGGTTTTGATTTGCTGCTATATTGCTGTGTCCCTCATCTATTAAATAATAATTGTCTGCAGCATTTAAAAGGACAACGACTATAAGATAAACATTAAATAGCTAGCTACACTTGTTGTTGTTGTTAAGTGCTGTCGAGTCGATTCCGACCCATAGCGACCCTGTACAGGGTTTCCGAGGGTGTAAATCCTTACGGGAGTAGAAAGCCTCATCTTTCTCCCGCGGAGCGGCTGGTAGTTACACTTAGTGGTGTGATATTCTAGTATGGCCTCATTGGGGAAGTTTGATCTGTTAATAGTTACCTATTTTGAAGGGTTAAAGTGTCATGAAGAGGCAGGACTTCATTCTGGACTCAGGGTAGACTGGCCAGAAACTGTTAGATGAGCAAAGTGGCTATTTGGTACAAGTGTTGGTGCTGAATTCCTTTGGTAGATTTTATTATTGTATTTTTTAAGATAAATCAAATCAATTTTAAGGTTAACATCTGTGGTATTAAGTTAAGAATAAGCCCCAAAATTGACCCTCCTAATTGAGTGTCGACTCAGCAGAAAAGCACTTTCTAGGCTTCCCTTCCCTCCTCAGAAGAGGAAACATCACCCGGCAGTGGCTGATGTATGTACGGATAAACCCAGCTGTGAGGGTGTCGGCAGACGCGGAGCCCTGGAAGTTCTGCTCGGGCATGGTGGTGAGCCAAAAGCTGTACTTGTTGTCATGGTGGTGGCAGGTCTCTCCGTGCCCATTGCATCCAAAGAAAGGTATGGCCCGGAAATCCTCCAGACAGCTGCCCCGGGACACGAGAGACTGCCCGCCACCTTCATCCCCAGAGGAAGGAAAAGCCGATCCCCAAACTCCGCCATCCAGCAGGGCAGTGTGGGATAGAGACATCTTAGCTGTAGAAGGCTACAGCCACAGCTGGGGGCCTCACATACAGAACAGCGGCTGATGTAGGGCTTGATATCGTCTTTAGACACAGGCATCACTGGTAGAGGGGCTGTGATGGAGAGCCAGTAGGACTTGTCGTTACGACTGACATAGTAGCAGACGTCAACGGGGTTGCAGTATAGGAATGGCATGGTGTTGAACTGCGCCAGGCAGGAGTCTGCTGGTCCTACGGGGAGAAAGGCAGGCCTTGAGACACAACTGAGTATGGCTGGGAAGATGTTCCTCCCAGCTCCATCCATGCCAGTGGAGGTTCCAGATGCTGGTTTTCCTGTGCAGAGCCCAGCATACCCAGGTGTACCCAGCTCAAACTTTTCATTTTTTTTCCTCACAGACTACTCTGGCATTAGTGCCTCTGCTCTTCTCCAAGTTCTCGCATACACCTTTGGACTAAGTCAGAGGTCAGTTCAGCTGGGAGATGTGTTTAGGCAAGGTGCTTTGGTGAGGTCTGTTACCGGGATCTTTTGAGAACCAGCCCTGAGGAAATTCTGAGTTACATGATTTTTGGCAAAAGGCAAACATTTGACACATTAAATAGAGAAGAGATGGTCTCTTCAATAAATGGTGCTGGCAAAACTTGAATCTGTTTGCAGAAAAATGAAACAAGACCTTTCTCTCACACCATATGAAAAAACAAATTCAATGTGGATTAAACACCTATATAGCGTAGTGGTTACGAATTGGGCTGCGAACCTTAAGGTCAGCGGTTCGAAACTACCAGCCGCTCTGCGGGAGAAAGATAAGGCTTTCTACTCCCGTAAGGATTTACACCCTCGGAAACCCTGTACAGGGTCGCTATGGGTCGGACCCGACTCGACGGCACTTAACAACAACAACAACAATGTAAAACATACAACTACCATAAAGACCATCAGTGAAAAAATAGGGACAAAATTAGGGGCTCTAATACATTGCATAAATATACTATGAAACATTACTAACAACACATAAACAGTAGAAGACAAAATAGATGACTGGGACCTCTTAAAATTAGACAATTATGTGCATCTAAAGATTTTTCCGAAAGAGTAAAAAGACGACCCACAGACTAGGGAAATTTTTTCTGCAGTGATGTGTCAGACACAGGACTAATTTCTAAAATTTATAGAAAACTATAACACCTCCCAAAGAAAAAGACAAACAACCCAATTGAAAAATGGGCAGAGTACATGACCATATACTTCACCAAAGAAGACATTCAGGTGACCAACAAACATGTAAAGAAATGTTCACAATCATTAGCCATTGTTGTTGTTATGTGCTGTGGATTCGGTTCTGACTCATAGCAACCCTTCACAGAGTTTCTGCGGCTGTAAATCTTTATAGGAGCAGAAAGCCTCATCTTTCTCCCGCAAAACAGCTGGTAGTTTCAAACTGCTGACCCTGAGGTTAGCAGCCCTGTTTGTAACTACTATACAGGGTTGCTATAGGTCGGAACCGACTCGATGGCACATAACAACAACAACAACACTACCAGAGCTCCTTGGTAGTTACATGCTGTGGAATTGGTTCCAACTCAGCGATGTTGTGCAGGGTTTCCGAGGCTGTAAATCTTTACAGGAGTAGAAAGCCTCATCTTTCTCCCAAGGAACAGCAGGTAGTTTCGAACTGCTGACCTTGAGGGTCAATGCCCGATTTGTAACCACTATGCTATTGAGCTCCCTAGAGAGATGCAAATCAAAACAGTAAGATATCTTCTCATCTCAGCATTAATAGTAATCTTTACATAAAACAAAACAAAACACAAAACAACAGATACTGGTGAGGGTATAGAGAGACTGGGACCCTCCTACATTACTGATGGGACCATAAAATGATACAACCACTGTGAAAAATGGCATGGTGCTCCGTCAAAAAGTTGGAAATAGAAACATTGTATGACACAAAAACCCCTCTACTTGGTATATACCCATAAGAACTAAGAGCTATGACATAAGTAGCTATATGCAAACTGATGTTCATCACACCACTACTCATAACAGCAAAATGATGGAGACAGTCTAAACATCCATCAATGTAAGAATGGATAAACAAATTTTGGTTCATATACACAAAGGGATACTATGCATAACGATGAATCTGCAAACATTTCATAATATAGATGAACTGGGAAGACTTTATAATGGGTGAATTAGTCAATCACTGAAGGATAATTATCTCATGAAACCAATATTGTAAAAACTCAAGAAAAGGTTTCCATGAAAAGAATATGCTTTGATGGTTACCAGCAGTGGGAGAGAAGTGAGAATAATTCACTGCCTAGAGGGTAGACACATACTAAGTCTAGTGATGGGGGAGGGCAATATGCCAAAAGAAGCAGGTTGGCAGAAGAATGATGAAGACAGGTTAAAGAGACAGGAATGTAAGGGGTAAATAGGATAGAGGTAAATAGAGTTATATACACAACCGTGGAACAACAGTGCTCTGCAGGTAGATACCTGAACAGATACACAGGTCAAACAGATACACAAGGTATGGAAAGGAGAGTGGGAGTATAACCACAAATATATGAGTTTGAAAGAGGATATTTGTACATGGGTATTTACTTTTGCTGCAAACACACCTATGAATGTGGCAGACCATAAAGTGGGTAAAATAATGAATCCTACTTTGGTGAGTAGCATCTGGGATCTTAAAAGTTCATGAGTGACCATCTAAGGTACAGCTATTGTTCTCTTCATGTGTGGAAGAAAGAAGAGTGATGAGAATTGAAGAAGCCTGGAATCAATCAGTCCAATAGACTAATTATTGTTGTTGTTGTTAAGTGCTGTTGAGTCGGTTCTGACCCATAGCAACCCTGTATAGGGTTTCTGAGGAGCAGCTGGTGAGCTTGAACTGCCAGGCTTGGAGCTCAACCTGACTTTGCAGTCCAGCGCATTAACCCACAACACAAAACCATGGAACATGTTAATATCAGCCTCCATGACTCTGAGACCAGAAGAACTAGATGGTGCCCAGCTACCACTACCAATTCTCTGAATGGGATCACATTAGCAGCTCTTGGATAGAGTGAGAAAATGTGGAACAAAACTCAGAATTATTTTTAAAATAATAATAAAAAAGACCATGCCTACAGGTTAGAAGGAGACCTGTAGGAATCTGAGACTATGACCCTTGACCACCCTTCAGATCTCGAACAGAACTCATCCTCACGGCCCAATTTAAGACAAACAGTGTCTTTGTGGTTGTTGTTGTTAAGTGCCATCGAATTGGTTCTAAAACATAGCATTCCTATGTAGGGTTTCCAAAGGTTGGCTGGTGAGCTTGAACCACCAACCTTGTGAATTCATGTGGGGGACAACAACACTAATCAAGGTATGCTAACCATGGAGTGTTTGTTAATTCATGAGCAAAAGGGCAACATTTACCTGAGGACAAAATTGAGACGTGATGGAATAGAAATAGTTACCACAGAGAGGAAAGGGGTGACTGCTGTTGCATGGATGGGATCGCAATCAGTGAAATGAAACAAAGTGCATGATTTGAATGTAAAACTGATGATATTGTCTGTAAACCTTCATTCAATTCATAAGAAAAAGTTAAAGAAAGCAACAAGATGCACTGATAATTACTGTTGATTAGAATACCAAAGTTTTAAACAAAGAAATGTCAGTAGATGGAAAATATGACTTTGGTGATATAAATGATTCTATAAATCACATAATAAAATATTTCAAGAATAACATAATATAAAAGGCAGCTATATACTTGGACTTCACCAGATGGAATACACACAAATCTAATTGACTGCACATGTAGGAAGAAACAGTGAAGAAATAAGTCTAAACAAGACCAGGATCAAACTGTGGAACAGACTGTCATTTATTCTGATTCAAGCTGAGACTGAAGCTGAAGAAAATTAAACCTGAAGAACAGTTAAATATGACCTTAAATATATCCCACCCACACTAATGACCAAAGATGAGAAGAGTTATTGGATGACATCAAGAACATGATACAGGAAGAAAGCAAAATGTCATTGAAAAGATGGGAGAACAAGATAATACAAATACTGATATCAGAAGAGACTCTGAAACTTGCTCTTGAGAGTAGAGAAACCAAAATGAATGAAATAAATGAGAAAGTAAAAAAGATTAACAGAAAGTTTCAAAGGGCAGCTCAAGAAAACAAAGTCAAGTACAAAGATCTGGAATTAGAAAAACAAAGGTAAGAGCATGCTCAGCATTTCTCAAGCTTAAAGAACTGAAGAAAAATTCAAGCCTCTACTTGAAATATTGAAGGATTTTATGGACAAATATTGAATTTGAAGAAAACAACAAGAGAAGAAAGGAGTACACAGAGTCACTGTACCAAAAATAAACAATGTTCAATCATTTCAAGAGGTAGCATGTGATCAAGAACCAATGGTACTGAAGAAAGATGTCCAAGCTACATTGAAGGCATTGGAAAAAAACAAGGCTCCAGCAATTGATGCAAAACAAATTGAAATCTTTCAAAAACTGATGCTAAGATACTCACTCATCCAAACTAAAACTTTTGGGAGCTAGCTGCTTGGTCCACTGATTGGAGAAGATCCATAGTTGTGCCCATTACAAAGAGATATGACCAAACCGAATGCAGAAATCATTAAACAATATCATTAATATCACATGCAAAGAAAATTTTGCTGAAGATCAATTTTAAAAATGGCTGCAAAAGTACATTGACAGAAAAGTGCCATAAATTCAAGCTGGATTCAGAAGAGGACAGGGAACTAGGGATATCATTTCTGACATCAGATGGATCTTGGCTGAAACCAGACAACACCAAAAAGATGTTTACTTGTGGTTTATTTACTGTGAAAGGCATTTCATTGTTTGTATCATGGCTAACTGTGGATAACATTTCAAATAATGGGTATTCCAGAACACTTAATTGTTCTCATGAGGAACCTGTACATAGACCAAGAGGCAAGGCAGTCATTCAAACTGAATGATTTACTGAATGGTTTAAAGACAGAAAATGTGTATGTCAGAGATATATCTTTCCACCATACTTATTTAATCTGTATGATGAGCAAATAATCTGAGAAACTGGATTCTATGGACAAGAATGTGGAATCAGGATTGTAGGAAAACCCATTAAACTGTGATATACAGATGATACAACCTTGCTTTCTGGAAGTTAAGGTGACTTAAATACTTACTAATGAAGATCAAAGACTGTAGACAGATTGGATACTACTCAGTGGAGAGTCTACCTTCCTTCACGCCCTCTGAATCTAGGTTCCCTCTTGAAAGTTTGTAAGCCAGTCACTTCTTGCCTTTGTAGTCCCCCTATTTTGAGTAGCCAATGTCCAAGTTGCCCATCCCTGTCTACTCTGTGTATGGAGGGGGTGGGAATAATTCTTGCTGTAAAGATTTGTTCCCTCGTTTGAGCTACTGCATCCATAGGTGTAGGTCAAGTTCATCAAATTGTATCAGAATACTTTTTTGTTCCTCTTCTTTCTTCTTCGAGTTGAGCTCTGATCATCCAGTTATTGAAGCCAGGTCCAGTGGGTATTATCTGCAAGTGTGGGTGTTCTTGTGCATGTTGTTGTTGTTGTCAGGTGCCATCGAGTCAGAACCGACTCATAG
>NW_006408548.1:5961450-5968258 GCF_000296735.1 Chrysochloris asiatica | reverse complement strand
CAGGGAAGCCCAGTTAATACCACTATTATTCTTGTGCATATGCCCTCTCTTTTTATCAGCTGGACACTTCACTCTCCACTCTAGTCCTCTGTGGCTATGCCACTGACTCTGGGCCCAAAAGTCCCCAGATCTTGCCACACTGCTGGCCAACCAGGTCTCTACCTGGGTTCACAGGAGTCTATTGAACATTGTAGGGCTTAGCTTGCAGCTTCATTGTTGTTCACCATAGGGTTTTTTAATCTGTACATCTTTACTGAAGCACACTGTCTTATCTCTATTCCATGGAGCAGCTGTTAGGTTTGAACAACCGACTTTCAGGTAGCCGTTCAACACCAAACCCAATGTGCCACCCCACATTTCTACTATTACTACTCAATTCATAAATTCTCTCCTACTGGTGTTAAATGAAACCACTTCAAATGAAAGTCCTGAAAAAGAAAAAAGGCTTACATTTTTGTACCATTTATATGGATAGATTTTTTTTTTTTTTTTCTTTTAGAGGAAAGGACATTTTAATACACTTAGAGAAACTATGGTAATTAGCTCTAAGAGGAACCTCAAGAGACTCAAAGTCATGATTTTAGTAAAAGAACTGAAACATGCAGAATGAAAATCAAAATTGTAATTTTCTAGAGTAGTTAGATAATTGTGTGTAAGTGTGTTGGGGGAGGAACATGACTTCATAATTAGTAGAAAACTTCTAAGAATTCCATGCTACACTGACTAAGCATTTTTATGAAAAAAATCCAACTGAAATCAAGAGCATAAGCAGTTAAGAAGATTTTTTTTTTTTAAAGAGGATCATACTTAGCAACTAAGAGTAATATTTTATAAAGAATCTCTATGTGCTCACAATTAAGTTGGAAGGTGCTCAGAGGGGATTGTGGGAGAGAAAAAGAAGGCAACCTCTTCACACTGCTGCTGACAACTAAGCCAGCCAGGTTTCTAATCACCTGCTTTATAAGCCAGGTGTCTTAGGTTAGGCTCTGAGGAAGCAGAGCCTGAGGTGGGGATTTTTAGGCAAGTGATTAACTGAGAGAGTGCTTTCAGGTGAACTCTGTAAGGGACTGGGGAAAGCAGGAT
Organism: Chrysochloris asiatica; assembly: GCF_000296735.1. Lineage (NCBI taxonomy): Eukaryota > Metazoa > Chordata > Mammalia > Afrosoricida > Chrysochloridae > Chrysochloris > Chrysochloris asiatica. The sequence continues at coordinate 5,967,175 of NW_006408548.1, read as the reverse complement.
AAGACAGATGAAACAGCTGGGCAAAGGTGTAGTTTTAGGTGAAGACTAGCCTCAACTGGGGAGTCCTTGGGTGGTACAAATGATTAATTTGTACCACTGCTAAGGAAGAAGTTGAAGGTTCAAGTCTATCTAGAGATACCTTCAAAGAAAGTCATGTGATCTACTTCCAAAACCTCACCCTATGGAGCACAGTTCTATTCTGACACATATGGGGTTGATAGGAATCAGAGTTGATTTGAAGGCAAGTACTTTTAGCCTCTACTGATCTCTATTCTGGAGAATCAATTTTACCACAGTTGTCTTGCACAGAGGCAAGGAGGCCTGGCTCTATAACATCAGGTAATGTGGACTGCCTGGTGAAGGCAGTGGGGGCGGGGGGGAGGGGAGGGTATAATCACACAGGCATCTATAGGTGCAGCCAAAGAGGTAACTTCTCTAGAGAAGGGAGCAGCTATAAACCATTAGCAACAACCACAATAGCCAGAGACGTGCACATCAACATCATTTGCTGTACCAGATGATCTCAAAACTTTGCTGTCCCAAGAAGAAAACCCACCACAACTTAACTTCCTTTGCTGGTCTAAAGAGTGCTTCCACATTCAGTTGTTGTTTTTGTTATGTGCCTTGCAGTCGGTTCCGACTCATAGCAACCCTGTACAGGGTTTCCAAGGCTATAAATTTTTACGGGAGCAGAAAGCCTCATCTTTCTCCCTCAGAACAGCTGGTAGTTTCGAATTGCTGCCCTGTGGTTCACAGCCCGATTCGTAACCACTACGCTACCAGAGCTCCTTAATTGACCAGTAATTGTCTAAAAAAAGAAATCTAATCCTTGAATTATTCCTTTCTATAATTAACCAATGCTGACACCCAACTAAAACCAAATGAATCTTAATATATTTTTGCAATTTAATATTTCAGCCTTTATTAAAGGATATGTATCTCCTTCTTTACAAAGTTCCCATCCTCCCCCTCCAACCCTCACCTTGGCAAAATTTGTTCTGTAGTCACCCGGGGAACTCAGTCCTTGAGAGGAGAGATAAGTGGTCACTTCAGAGTTTTGCCATTTTGATACCGAGGCGATTTACAAGAGTCCTTTTCAGCCTTGGGGGACTGTTGTTAATGCTGTGGGAGACTTTAGTCACAGGAGGTCAAACTGAGGAGCTCCAGCACTGTTGCCATCTCTGGTGGCCTTGAGGGAAACTATGGATTTGTCTGTAAATGTCCAACCTCACTAGCAGTGCAGCAATGTGCACAAGGAAACAGCAGTGTGGAAAAATCTGCTACTGTGGGTCCTTGGGCATCTAAAGGAAAGAGGCTGAGCTGTTGGTGGTTTATCTTCGGAATCAATCTCTGATTTAAACAGAAAATCAGGCCCACCCAAGAAGTCCAAGGAAAACATACCACATGTGACACCCTAGTTAATTTAGAAACCTTCCTAAACTAAATAACCACTCTCTGAAATGCTGTGTTTTCATTCAATTGGCCAGCTAAAGAAATCCACCAACCTTGATTTCAGGTCATAATGAAAGGGACAATTGTGCCTATTTTGCTCAGGGCTCAGTTTAAGAATGTACATCGCCCTCCTCCCCACTAAGCTTTGGGCTGGAGCCGGAACTCTATGTTCCCGCAGTTATACAGAGGGTAAGGAGTGTGAAAAGGAGACAAGGTGGGTGGTGACTTTTGTTTGAAATGAGTTGATTGTGTTTGGGAGCCTTTTGAAGAGCAAAAAATAGACCTATTTACTGACCTAAAGCCATCCATGAAATGGGATATGATCTCTGGCACAATGAACAGAATAGAAACTCCTCAACATTGTACCTATCTAGAGATGAAAACAATAATTTGGCACTGAGAAGACTTATTTCTCCATCCACAATCCTGATGACAAGCTTCCTGCAGAATTCTGAGCAGTATTATCTGTTGTAGGCCTCAAACAAAGGACAAAAAGAGTTCATGTAAAAACTGAATTCCAAGATAATGGAATTTTTCCATGAACTTTTTAAAGCCTCTTATATATAAACTTTTTCTTTTCTTCTTTTTAAACTTAAATAGTGCTTTTCCTTATCTCACAGGGCCACTGTGAGACATGGTAAGACAATTCATTCCATCTTATGAATAACAGTGGACATCATTTTTTGAGCAATTGCTCAGGTAATTTTAATGAGTAATATTGTGATGACCAATTTCATGCAATATCTCATTTTATCCTGAAAGTTTCTCCATGAAGGAAAAGCTATTAACTATTATATCATGTAGAAGACACAGAAACTAAAACTCAGAGCATTGAGAAGCTTTCTAAAGGCCACTTAGACAGGAGAAACAGTAGTAGACCTTCAACTTTGTTCCCATAGACCCATTGCCTGTGCTCTTAACAACTCTTTCAGTTCACTGAAGTACATTATAAAGAGTAACTATCATTCAACAGGCACCCAGCTTGTCCTTTGGGAGGAGAAGCAAAGAGTAGTCATTTAATGCATTTTAATAATCTCTTACCAACCTGGCATCTGTGTTATTCATAACTTGAGTTTTAAAGTGGTCTGGGTTTATGAGTGTAATCTCTGTTGACTCATCTCTGTCCTTTATCCTTCGTCCTTCATAACTACTCAGTCACTAGACACTGGATATAGGGATTCTTCTTTTTGAAATGTCTCATAACCACTCTGTCTAACTATACTTTTTCCTCCACTCTGGACTTTCATCTGTTTCTCCTTAGACCTAATCCACATTATTCCCACTGGTTTTTCTGACCCAGTTCTCTCTTTCTCACCTGTGATATCTCTCTATTTCTCATGGACCTAAGTTCATCGCTCTGCTTTAGAGTGTGTCTTCGTTTCACAGAGCAACATTCATCCTCAATCTGTACCCATATGCTCTTCCTTTTGCTCATCTGCCTCCCTTGCAGATCTGGCCATCTTCATTTGCATTGTCCTCCCATCCCCACATTTTAACTCATATTTATAAGTCAAGGTCAAATTCTGGTTTGATCTTGATTTCTGAATATCAGTTAAAGTGTACTTTGAATATGAGTTAAATGTTGTACTTGAAGCCAGAAAAAGACCCTGAAACAGGAATCTGAATGAATACAAAAGCATTATTTAAAAGTTATGGGAAAACACTGTAGAGCAGTAGAGAAAGAGGGACAAAGGGAGAAGAGCAGGCCAATAAAAGATTATATATATATTTCTTATTTAATGTTTTATTGTGAATTATGTGATAGTTTACATGAGAGAACATTAGCTTTACATCCATCCTATTATTTCATTGCCATGGTTACAATCCCCTTTATGCATCATCAGCCAACCAAAGGGTATACCGGTCATCAGCATAAAGCCCCTCTCCCTCTCTGGCTCTAGAGTCCCCAGCCACTCCATCTCTCCACATCATCATCTCTGCCTCTATCTCTGGCATCACTGTTTCTCTGGGTAGGGTCCCGCACTTCGCTCTTCTCCCTTGATGGTCCCAGGGACCTCTGCTCCTGGACTGCAAAGTCTATCACTCCCCTCCTTTTGCTGTAAAACATCTACCTTTACATTTTCAACCCTCACAAACAGTCCTGATAACAATTATTCACTATGGTACCACAAGAGACCTATCAGCATCTCCTTTCATTAGCCCTACACAAACAGATTGGATACGACTCAGTGGAGATTCTATCTTCCTCTGCCCCCTCTGGATCTAGGTTCCTCTTGAAAGCCAGTCACTTCTTGCAGTTGTGCCCCCCCCATTTTGGGTAGCCAACGTTCAAGTTGCCCAGCCCTGTCTACTCTGTGTATGGAGGGGGTGGGCATGATCCTTGCTGTAAATATTTTTTCCTCTTTTAAGCTACTGCATCCATAGGTGAAGGTCAATTTCATCAAATTGTATCAGATTACTCTTTTATTCCTCTTCTTTCTTCTTCTAGTTGAGCTCTGATCATCCAGTCATTGAAGCCAGGTCCATAGGGTATTATCTTCAAGTTTAGTTGTTCTTGTGCATATGCCCTCTCTTCTTATCACCTGGACACCTCACTCTCCACTCTAGTCCTCTATGGCTATGTCACTGATTCTGGGCCTAAAATCCCCAGGTCTTGCCACATGCTGGCTAGCCAGGTCTCCACCTGGGTTCACAGGAATCTACTGAACGTTTTAGGACTTAGCTCGCCGCTTCATTGCTGTTTTTCCCTCACTTCTCCTTATAGGTGATGTACGTAGTCACCAATCAGAGCACATTTCTGCTCGTGTGTTTCCACTGAGTTTTAGTCTTGGAAGTTTTAGTCTTGCCCTGAGAGGTCCCAAACACTTGCCTTGATGTCTCCTGGGCAAAGCAGCTTGCTTGTTCTTGTAGTAATCAGTCAGACTGCCTTTATTGTTTTGTGTTTTTCCTGTTGGTCTTTCTTTTAAGAACTGTCTTCTGTTCTTCTAGCCGCTCCAAGCTGATATGCTTGTCATTTCAAGTGGAAATTTCCCACCTCAGAAGTGTCTGGATGGGGTTCAGGATTCCACCTATGGTCTTATGTAATTCAGAGGATCCACAGGAAGCTTCATTCATTAGGCATGCTGTAGCCCCTTTTTAGGTATTCCAATGAGTTATAGGCAGAACATGGACTTACAAGCTTGCTATGGTGATATTTCTGGCTATTCCTTTCTCTCCCCGTCAAGTGTCTGTTTTATAATGGTATGCCAAGGAAACTCAAGATTCAAAAGACAGCCAAGCATCTTAACATTATCTCACCCCTCATTTTGCCCATTTCAACCATGTCTCAATCTCTGTATCCCAGAGCCCTGTTGTTCCAAGGTTGTGCATACATCATTATTTACCTTTATCCCACTTAGCCCATGCAAACCTGCCTAATTGTTTTCCCATTCCTTTGTTCTTCCATTTCCCTCCCCGTTCTTGTGTATTGCCCCCATCCCTAGCACCCATACTCTCCTGTGTCTATTTTCTACCCAGTTCTCCACGTTCCCCTCCCTCCCCTCAAACCACCCCCCAAATCCGGGTAAACTGCAAAGAACCCTCTCCCCCTCCGTTTAATATGGGTTCTTTTTCCTAGTATTTTACAATAGTGGTCCTATGCAATATTTCTCCTTTTGTGATGGACTAAGTTCACTCAGCATAATGTCCTCAAGTTTCATCCATATTGTGCGGTTGGCTTGCAGCTTCCTTTTGTTCTTCAAGGTAGCATAATCTTCCATTGTGTGTATGTACCACAGTTTGTTTAACCATTCTTCAGTTGATGTGCATATAGGCTGTCTCCATCTTTTTGCTATTGTAAATAGAGCTGCTATGAACATTGGTATGCATATATCTACTCGTGTTATGGCTTGTATTTTTTGTGAGTAAATACCAAGTAGAGAAATTACTGGGTCATAAAGTATTTCAGTTTCTAACCTTGTGAGGAAGCACCATATTGCTTTCCAGAGAGGTTGGACCATTTTACAGTCCCACCAGCAGTGCTGGAGCTTCCCAGTCTCTCCACATCCTCACCAGCATTTAATGTCGTCTACTTTTTTGATCTTTGCTGTTATTGCTGGTGTGAGATGATATCTCATTGTGATTTTGATTTGCATCTCTCTAATGGCTAATCGTGAACTTTTCCTCATATGTTTGCTGACTTCCCGGATCTCCTCCTTGGTGAAGTGTCTGTTCATGTCCTGTACCCATTTTTTAATTGGGTTATTTGTCTTTTCTTGTAGAGGTGTTGTAGTTTCCTATATATTTTAGAAATGAGTCCCTTGTCTGATGTGTC
>NW_006408548.1:5946243-5954159 GCF_000296735.1 Chrysochloris asiatica | reverse complement strand
TTAATTGAGTGTGTGTTTTGGTATTTTTTATAATTTCTGATTGCCTCCAGTTAGATGTGATCAAGATGTGGGCTTCTCTTTTCGCTCTTCTTATTGCTTAACTCAGAATAACTGTCACAGGTGTTGTCTTCCTCCCTGGGGTATGACAGTTAGTATTGGTTCATGCCTGGTTTTGGTGTTTTATAGAGTGTGATTGTAGCTTGATTATATGGCAGCAGTTGCTGTTTCTGCTTGGGTAATATAGGGAGAGAGAGTCACCAGAGGTAAAAGGGGGAGCATAAAACAGCAAAACAGCAACAGGAAAAAAACAACTACAACAAAAACTAGATTGGATACTGTAGTCTATAATTGCAGAAAGAGGAGAGGAGGGAGGGAAGAAAAAAAAAAAAATGTAGCCTAATATGAGTATGACTTTAATGTCCTCTTTCAGCTTCTTGCCTTCAAGGCCATCTGATAAGTTTCAAGATGCCACTGTTGGTTGTTATGCTATCCTTCAGGATTTAATTTAATTTTTGGCCTGTTTCGTTTTTAAACTCTTTTTTCCCTCTCCACAGGCCTTGTTCTGGCCTTTTCCCTATTAAAAAACAGTTCAGGGCTGGTTCTTGGGCTGAGAGTATCTGTGCACATACATGACAGAAGAACCCACCAGTGGTGGGGGTGGTGGGTGTCCACTAGCTCAGGCACCCCTCTAGTCACCAGAATGGAGGTGTGCAAACAGAGGTTGGCCAATGAACAGATACCAAAAAAAGGAAAAAGAAAATCAGAACAAAGTAAAACCAACAAAGTGTATTGTCCACCTTTGCTCCGAGGTTTCTTTGGCGTTATTCCATAGTGGATCTGCTTGCTCCCCCACTTGGTCTTGCTGTTTGTTGTCACCCAAGTTGTACCTCCAGGCCTCTGAGCTCAGGAGATTCAAAAGTACGTGATTTCTTACTTCCACCACAAGTTCCACTAGCTATAAGCCTTCAAACTTTTAAAATGTCCCTACCTATGTGGTTCAGAGTTTTGAAACTGCCCTTAACCCACTTTGCCTGGTATTCTGTTGTATTGCTGAAGACAAACTTCATTGCACCTCTACACTCTCCACCATCTAGCTCTACCTCTAATAAAAGGTATATTATTAAGCCAATCCTCACTGTATGCAACTAGACCTGGATACTGTGAAAACACAGAAAGCCATTGTAATACACAGCTTCAATGATCTCATCTAAGAGGTGATCCTAGCTTGGTACTTGACTGCTAACCATAAATTTGGCAGTTCAAAACCACAAGTCACTCCTCAGAAACCCTATACAGGGTCGCTAAAAGTCAAAACCATTTCTACCAACACTTAACAACAAGAGGTGAGGGAGTTGGGGTACTGATGCACCAATTTTCATCAGTCATTGCTAGCAGGCTGCCTCCAGGAGGTATTAACTCCTCATCACCTCTTGCAAAGCAAGAGAAAACCTTAAATAAAAGAAAAACAGGTGCTAGCACTTGGAGATTGGATGTTGTGTACTAAGATGGTATGAACATGTGGATACGGATAGGGCTCTTCCAGTATCTGCTGTTATAACCATATCATGTGTCACCTAAACCAGGCCACTTGTGAGAATAAAAGAGAACACTATTAATAATTACTCTGGTATAACAGGCAAAAATCAGAGCAGTCCTGGGAAAATTAGTATATTTAGCCTTGCATTGGAACTGTTATTTTTGTATTTCTGTCTCACTGTGCTTTCTTCCTTTCTACCAAATGATATACTCCTCAGGGCAAGTTCTGTGTTATCTAGTTATGTATTCTTCATTGAAACTACTGCATTGCTTAAAACATCATACATATACAATAAATAGTATACATAGGATGGAGCTAAAAAGACAGACATACTGGTGATTTAATCAGAAAATTAGCCAGTGAAAACCCTATAGGTTTTGGAGTGATGCAGGACCAGGAAGCACTTCATTCTATTATGCATGGGGTTACCAGAAGTTGGGTGCCAACTTGATGACAACTAACAACAGAATGAAGTATCTACCAATAACTCAGAGTGTGTTTGCTATTCAGAGAGCACACGACTTTGAAATCAGACAGCCCTAGGTTGAAACCCAAACTCCACTGACTCACTGATAAATATTGAGCATGAATAGTTCATGTCTCTGAGCTGTGTCTCCTTACCTATTAAGTGGGTATGATAATACTATCTGCTTGTAGATTGTTGAAGATCAAAAATGATCTATAGAAAGCACCTCTGGTTGTTAAGTGCTTTTGAATCAGTTCCTAACTGTATAGTAGGGGTGGGAAAGTTTATTTCTGCCAAGGCTCATTTGGATATTTATAACATCATTCATGGGCAATATAAAATGATCAACTTAAAAATTAGCCTGGTACATTTGGTCAAACATTTAAGTAACTCATGCCTTGTTGTTGTCCATTGTTCTGTGCTATGGAGTCAGTTCCAACTGATAGCCGCCGTGTCTAGGGGTCTGAGGCTGTAAATCTTTATGAGAGCAGAAAGCCTCATCTTTCTCCTGTGGAACTGCTCGTACTACTGACCAGGAGATTAGCACTCACCCCTAATGTGATGGCTGGAGTCCTGGTGTGGCATGGTTGGATACATTGTTAACCTCAAGGTCAGTTTGAACCACTAGGTTAGCAGTTCAAACTAACCAGCCACTGCTCAGAAATTCACTAGTCACTATGAGTCAGAACTGACTTGACAGCACTTACCAAGAACAACAACAATTTGATGGCTGGGACTGTGGTTGCCTTGGCAAGTCCAAACCAAATTATTCCATGGGCCATATGTGGCCTTTTGGTAGCACAGTGGATCACAAGCTGGGCTGCAAATTGCAAAGTCAGTAGTTCGAACCTGTCAGTCACTCCACAGGAGAAAGATGAGACTTTCTGTTCCCATAAAAATTTACAACCTCTCTGTGAGTAGGAACTGACTCAACAACACTTAATAACAACAGTAATATGCTTGCTATATAGGATTTCTGAGGAGCAATTGGTGTGTTTGAACTTCTGACCTTGTGGTTACTATTCCAGTGCTTATCATACAGTGCAACAACAAAAGACCCACAGTATTTAGTAAATCAAACTACAGTAAACTGAACTGCAATTATATTATCATTATGAAAACTATTTAAAAAATATTACTGATTTCATTTTGATCATCATTCATCAGGCATTTACTTTGTGACTGGTACTATATTTGTCTCATCCTATGGTTTTATTTTCTTTCTTGTGGTTGTAGATGGCTCTCACATAGCAGATGAATTTAGCCTTGACAAAATTCATTTCCAAATGGAGACAAGAAAGCTAGAATTGACTAGACAGTCTCTTTGTCCAGAATGGATGTGAATTTGGAAAGGGGGTAGTATTTACCAGCAAAGAAATTGAGAAGATAAGATCTGGCATGAGCTTTTACCTGTACTGGCCAGAATCAGATCTCCAGATTAAGCTTTGCTGTTTCTTACAGTTTCAAAGGCTATGAATTAAGAAGAAAGCCACAGTGGAAAGGTTCCTGACTTCCCAAAGAGAGATTTCTGACATCTAAGAAGTAAGCACATTTTACTTAAACTTCTGAAATGTGTCAATGGTTTATTGCCTTAACTATTGCTTTTGATGCCCACTGGGGAAGTTTTATTTGTTTTTACAGGAAAACTACAAACAACAGAGTAGATAAAGGGAATAACTTATAAATCCAATTAATATTTTCTTACAATTTGGAATAATAATTTTTAGTTTTCATTGAAGCTTATTAATATCAGATTCACATTACATTCAGAGATTGGTGGGAGATAAAGGTGAAGTAAAAAAAGGGGGGGAGAGAGTACTTTTCACCCTCCCTACTTTAAACTTGCATGGTCTGCTAACATACCTACCAGTTCAGACCTCTATATGTTTTTAAATTTATGTTTTCAATATAATACATGCACATAGTAAAAAAAGAAGAAGAAGACGGAAGAATGGTACCAAATATGCATAACAAAATAACCTATGGGTCTGGGGTAATGCAGGACCACTACTTCCGAAGTATTCAAATTCCCACAAATAACGTTTAGAAACATCTTTTCTTTTGATACATTTTATTGTTATTAGTATGTACTACATACAATATTGAAGCACATAAATTGCAGGTGTTACTATCATCTTAAGATAAAGATGTAATGTATAAAGATACTGGTAATAAAAGACAATAAAGACATTTAAAAAAAGAAATGAAAATAGAGGTATTTAATTTATGTTAAAGCTGACTTACAATAAAGTCAGCAAAACTTACCCAGATGTAAGTTGAGGACTGCCTGGAGAGAAATTACTTGTCCCAATTCTCCCTATCCAAAAGCCTCTATCTCCCACCAGCAATTTATTTCAATGAGGTTAGTTAGATAGTACTGGAATTTGCTTCCATATTTCTAAATAATATATTGTAAGAAATGGCTATCAGTTTTCTTATTCTTCCAAAGAAGTATGTAGCATTTTTTTAGCTAAGTACAAGAGTTTCCGTATATAATATATACATACACGAGAACAAACAAGATGGCAGATAGGGTAGTAGTGCAGTGAGGAGAGGATCTCCATCAGCAACACACAGAATACCAGACAAAGCAGGTTCAGGGAATGGTACCAAAACTCTGAACCATATATAAAGGAATATTTAGAACATTTGAAGGCTTATAGCCAGTGGAATTTGTAGCAGAAAGAAAAAATCCAGAGCTTTATAATCCAAGGTGCTCAGCTGCTCCTGGGGGCAGCCATCTTGGGAGAGACTGAGTAGAGGAAGGATCCGAGCAGCTACAGATGCCTGACAGAACCACGGAGATAAAAGGTGTGGATGTTCTTTTTTTTTTTTTTTTTTTCTTGTATCTGTTCATTGGTCTCTCACTGTCAGTGCACCTCCTTTCTGGTGACTAGGGGGGTGCCAGAGTGAGTGGACACCCCACCCCCACCCCCAGAGGGTTCTATTATGCTTGCACACAGATCTCCTCAACATTTAATGGAACAATTACCACTTAAAACCAAATTGCAGTGCAAAATAGCAACAGCCAGCCCTGAACTGTTTATCACTAGGAAAAAGGCCTGAACAGGGGTTGTGGAGTGAAACAGGCAGACTAAAAAGGAAATAGGCTGAAAATTAAATCTTGAGTTATGTCAGAACAACCACAGTGACATCTTGAAATTTCTCAGGCAGCCTTGAAGTCAAGAAACTGAAAGAGGATGTTAAAGTCATATTCATATTAGGCTGCAGATTTTTTTTTTTTTTCCTTTTCTCTCTTTTCTGCAATTATAGACTACAGCATCCAATCTGTTTTTTCTATTGCTGTATTGTTTTTTGGTGCTCTCTTTACATTTAAGGGGCTCTTTCTCTCCCTACATTACCCAAGAAGAGACAGAAATTGCTGTCATATAATCTAGCTACATCACACCCTATAAAATCCCACAATCCAGACACAAACCAATCCAGCTGCCATACAACAGGTAGGCAGCCAACACCTGCAACAGTTATTCTGAGTTGAGTAATAAGAAGAGTGAAAAGGGAAGCCCCTATCCTGATCACATCTACCTGGAGGCAATCATAAAGCATAAAAAACACCAAACCACACACTTATATAACTATTAAGGCCACAGCTATCTAATGAATATGCCAAAGAAACAGAAACAGATGACCATATCAGCACATGTCCAGAAACAAGATAAAGTGACTGAGACAAATGAGCTGGAGGTTGACTCCATACTGGAAGGAGGGCAAGAAGGCTTTGGAGATGCCTGAAAAGTAATTCAGAAAAACGATTATAAAATGTATGAAAACCCTTTAAAATGGAGTTGAGAGAAATAAGGAAGAAGTTAGGCAAGTACTACAGGAACAATCATATAAGATAGATACAGCATTGGAAACAATTAAAAACCTACTGAAAGAGGTCCAAATGATTAATAATAGAATATCAGAAATGGACAATACATTGAAAGGCAAAGGAGTAGAACTGAAGACATGGAAGCCAGAACTAGTGAGCTGGAAGATAAATCTCTCAATACCACAAAGATAGAAGAGCAAGCAGAAAAAAGGATTAAAAAAATCTGAAGAAAGTCTAAGATTCATGTTGGACAACATGAACAAGAATAACCTAAAAATTATCAGCATTTCAGAAAAGGAAGAATCACACAAGTCCACAGAGGAGATAGTTGGAGAGTTGCTGGAAGAAAATTTCTCTAACACTCTGAAAAGTGAAAACATAAGCATTCAAGGAGCCCAACAAACCCCAGGAAGGATAGATCCCAAAAGAAAATCACCAAGACATGTCATAATCAAGCTCTCCAAAATCTAAAATAAGGAGAGAATCCTGAAAGCAGCTAGGGAAAAGAGAAGCATTACATACAATGGCAAACAAGTCAGATTAAGCTTGGATCTCTTAGCAGAAACCATGTAAGCAAGAAGGCAATGGGGAGACATATATAGTTTTCATATAAAACCCTGAAAGAAAAAAAACTGCCAACCAAGAATCGTCTACCCAGCAAAGCTGCCAATAAAATAGACTGGTGTAATGAAAACATTCGAGGATAAACAGAAGCTAAGGGATTTTGTCAAAGCCTACCCTGCACAGAAAAACATCCATAAAGGGAGTTCTGTGGACTGAGAAACCAACAAGAACAAACAGCAACCAAAGATGGACATATGTGGCAGCACTACCCAGAACTCAATTGACAAATGGAAGAATTGAGAACAGAACAAAACTATAAGAACAAATTCAGAGGATCTGGGAGGTGAGTATGAGCAAAACAATTTCAGTTTTAAAGAAGGTACACACATTGGAATAGAGATCCAGGTCAGGTAGACTACCAGATGAAATAGGCTGTTTTAAATGAAAGAAAAAGTTCATGGAATATAAGTAACTATAACAGTGGGCTTGGGGTAGGAGGGTTAGGGGGAGGTGGAGGGAGGTGATGGTAGAGCACATGGTAGGTGAAGACATATCATAGTTCAGGTGTTGGAGAGGGCAATACAACAAGAGGGAGGGGGTTGAAGAACAAGGTAGATAGGGGAACACTGAGATAGGTTTGCATGGGCTAAATGAGACAGAGGTAAATAGTGATACATGCTTAAGCTTGGAACAACAGGGCTCTGTGATGTAGGGATCTAAGCATTGTTTGAAGAGGGGAAATAATACTAAGATGCTTCACTGTCTTATGAATATTGGTTTTCCTTGCCTACTATTGTAAAACAGACACTTGAGTGGGATTGAAAGGAATGTCAGGAAACATGATTACAGAAGGGTTCCAGAACTTGCCTGTGAAATGGACCTCTAGCAGAGCCTTTGCAGTATATAGAACCTTAGATGGAATCCTGAGTCCTATCCAGAACCTTCTGAAGTAGGACATTCCCACTAGAAAGGGCAAGCAGACCAGCTTGGAACAGCTAGAGTGAAAGAAGATACATCTTCAAAGAAAGAGGATCAGGAAAAACCCAAAACAAAAATGGCAGTGTGACTAGCTACTACAAGAATAAGGAAGCTGTTCACCAGGAAGCCATCAAGGCAAGCAATCAAATTCCTTCAGGACAATCCCCCCTCTAAGACTGAAACTCAAAGGGAACACATGAGTAGCCATGTAAGCTTGCTGGGTAACCACATTGGTCCACTGTGGGAAAGGCAGCAATAAAGAAACGGGCTGAGCTCAACCACGGTGCATAGACTTCCATTGACCTGGAGATGAGAGAGAGATGAGAAAGGGCTGGTAGGTCTAAAGTGTGGTGAGACCTGGGGACACCTGAGCCCATAGACAAGAACATAGCCATAGAAGGGTAGAGCTGAGATTGAAGCATCCAGCTGATATGAAGTGAGGGGAGATGCACAAGAACACCCAAACTTGCAGATAGTACCCATTCTACCTATCCTCGATGGCTTGATAATCAGAACTCGACTAGAGGAAGATAAAA
>NW_006408548.1:5930213-5944810 GCF_000296735.1 Chrysochloris asiatica | reverse complement strand
AGAGAGAGACAGAGAGACAGAGAGACAGAGCTAATGTCATTGTAGGATAAATACTGAACAGCTAACCTGCAGTTCAAACCTACTAGATGCTCCAGGAGAAAGAGAAGGTTTTTTCACTCCCATAAAGATTTACAGCCTTGAAAACCCTATACAGGGTCACTATGTGTAGATTCAGAGGCAATTAACAACAACAGCAACAACAACACACACACATGGTTCAAACTCACCAGATGCACCTTGGAAACCCTATGCAGGGTCACTATGGGTTGGAACAGACTCGACAGCTCTTAATAGCAACAGCGTATATGTATATCTCTGATGCAGAGAAACACACCCTCTACCATGGGCCTTTCCAGAATAAAAGATAAGAACCATTGGCGCACCAGTATGCAAGAAATCCAGGCACTCAGGTGCTCCTCTAAAGGCTGTGCTGCCTTTCAAAAATTTGATTCTAACTTTCTTAACTTACTCCCAAGGGCAGAAAATGTTATGTGGAACTTTTTTCACTCATTGCCCAGGGTGAGAGAAACTGAAAGCAAATTCCCCAGAGCTCATTAGCTGTATAATTAACCACATAGCATTTTCAACTCAAAATCTTTCAGCAATGCACAATGAAAATCAACAGATAAAACAGCCCGGCAAGAATGGGGGCAGCTCTATTAGCCTCTGAGACAAGCTGGCAGGTGTGCATCTGTTCTTCTTTTCCCTAGGTGTCTTGATAGCTCTTGACTTCACACTGCCAGAGAAACGTAGTACTGGGGAAAGTCCAGCCCAGGTTTTGCACCATTTCCCTTGCAAGCTTGGATGCGTAGCTTAGAAAATCTGTTTTGCTTCAGGTAGGAAACCAGCCATGATGAATTAATCCAATACACTTTCTTGTTTTTTAATTTAAAATTGTATCTTGAGGTGTATTTGCTGAAGGCTCTGCAGCAGGCAAACACACAAGTCTCAAGAAAGCTGGGGGAGAGCTGTTTCCTACTTGGTTCTCTTTGACCCAGAAAGTCAGGCTAGTGATATTATTGCAGTGTATTCTAAGCAACATCAGCTAATCGACTGAGAAGTCACTCCTTAATGGTTCATAATTGTAATAAGGATTCTGTAGGCAGTGGATGATCCACACACTCCGTCCCTAAGGACTGTTTAAGAGATAAAGGAAAGTTTTTATATCCTTTTGGTTGCCTTCATTTTATTTCTCCATTCTAGAAGGAAAAAACAGCAAATAATTTTTTTTCCTTTGGTTTTCTTTCCTATTTTCTGTATTCTCCTATTTCTCATGCATAACCTTAAAGGCAGAGGGATGCCTATATGCTGACCTAGTGCTCCCCAAATGTTGATTGTTGTTGTTAAGTGCCACTAAGTCGAATCCAACTTATAGGGACCATGAACAGGGTTTCTGATGAGCAGCTGGTAGGTTTGAACCGCCAACCATGCAGCTAACAGTCCACTGCTTATCATAAAGCACCACAACATTCCCCCTGAAAGTTGAAGTAGTGTTTGTTGAAAAAAAATATTATGATTAAATGCATATGGAAATGAGGGAATTGTCCCAAGTCCCCAAGTCGTCTTCACTATAGGAGCATTATCCTTCTTCAATAGATTAATGGATATTATAACTTTCTAATAATTGGCAAGGAACATTTTCCAACTTATTTGACCAGCACACCTTTATTTGGAGTGAGCTAGGGAAAGAAGTAGAGGTTTATTTATATTTCACAGACTATTGTCCTAGGAATGTAGTATAGGAAACTCTATGAAAGTGGAGAAAGAGCTAGAGTAATGCAGGCTTGAGAGAAGATAAAGACCAGGATTGGAAACCTGCTTCCATCACATCCTGGCTGATCTACCTCAGCCAAGTTACTTAGCTTCTATGAGATAAATTTACTGACCTATGAAATGAGAACAATAATGTGTTTTTTAAAAGAGATATTTAGAAAATATTAAATGAGATATTAAACATAAAGCCACCCACTGTATATCTTTCCCTAAATGGTCACCCAACAAGGGTAGTCTTTGTCTATCTTCAGTATATCCAATCATACAGCCACTTCACTTCATCAAACACCACAATGTTACTCACTTGCTTGCTGATATCTGAAATGCTTTTTCCCAAGAACTGATATATGAAGGTGCATGGATAAAGCATGAAGTAAGAATTATACTAACGTAATTTCTCAATCTCCTGGGAATAACCAGAATATCTAGAAAAACTTTTTTTTTTTTTTTTTAAAATACAG
This sequence comes from Chrysochloris asiatica, assembly GCF_000296735.1. Taxonomy (NCBI): domain Eukaryota; kingdom Metazoa; phylum Chordata; class Mammalia; order Afrosoricida; family Chrysochloridae; genus Chrysochloris; species Chrysochloris asiatica. The sequence goes on along the minus strand of NW_006408548.1, from coordinate 5,942,576 downwards.
TTTTAAAAACACTTCTTCCTGAAGATTCTCATGCAAGAGGTTAAATATAAGATTCTGGCATCTATACTTTTAGAAGAACATCCAGGGAATCAGGATGCACTCATGTTTGGTGACCACAAAATGTAAAATACACACATATTGCCAGATGCTTCCATAAGAAAAGTGGTGGGGTTGGTGACAAGGTCAGTGTGAAATGGTTTAAGAGAAGGAAGGCAAAAAGAAGGTTGGGAAAGAAAAGTTGGAGTGAAAATGAGAAGCACAGGGAACAAATGGGATAAATGATGTTATGTTATGGGAATTGCAATCAATAACGTGAAACAAAATGAGTATGAGTCATTGAATGGAAAATTGATTTACTCTGTAACCATCACCCAATTCAAAGAAATGTTAAAAAAAAAAGGGGGGGGGAGAAAGAAACTCTAATTACAAGATTAGTCTGTTTCCCATTTCTCCTAAAGGTGAACTGAGGTTGGTAGACAGGAGGTACAGAAAGTATAAGTAGGGTTAAGAATGAGTATAGCTCAGTGACTTTTGAAACTCACTTTCAGGGCCTATCTGGAAGCCATCTAGCTGGACTTGATCCAGTAGCCATCCTACTGGCCCTGAAATCATTCCCAGCTCTGCAGTAGAATTTAACTTTAGCAATGAAAAAATCATGGTGTCATATCAAAAATCCCTTGGCAAGAACTTTTAGGGATGTGGGAAAACCTAGGTCCTGTTCTACCTATAACCCCAGTGTTCTTAATTTCTTCTCAAAGAATGATCAGGTTAAACAGTTTTCTTGACTGCCATCCTCATAAACCTCATGTTTTCCCTTTTTTTTTTTTTTTTTTGACTGGAACCACCAAATGTACTCTTCTATTTTGCCAGTACAAAACTGGAATGACCATCAATGACAGCGGTCCAGGAACTAAGAAGCAAAACCACATCAAGGGAAACAAAGGGATCAAAAAGTTCACCACAGCTTCTTCTGATACTAAAGTTTCACACATGCAAATATGCTCATAAAATACTTTCTGAATACTCCAAGAAACATACAAATGGCAAATTGTGATGTGAAGACTACAAGTGTTTGGTAATTTGGATTAATTATTAATTTTAATAATAAAGTTGAAGAATTCTACCAGCTTCTTCAGTCTGAAATTGATCAAACATGCAATCAAGATGCATTGCTAATTCATTGGAATGTAAAAATTGGATAAAAAGAAGAAGGATCCATAGTTGGAAAATATCATCTCAGTGATAGAAACAATGCTGGATATGGCATGATAGAATTTTGCAAAACCAATGACTTATTTATTTTAAATACCTTTTTTCAGAAGCAACTATACACATGGACCTTACCAAATGAATTACAGAGGAATCAAATTTACTACATTTGTGGAAGAAACCATACAATAGCTCAAATAGCCCAAACAAAGCAAGGAAGAGACTGTGGAAGAGACCATCAATTGCTCATATGACATGAGCAAATACCTGGAATTAGAAAACCAAAAGTGAAGAACATGTCCAGCATTTCTCAAGCTGAAAGAACTGAAGGAAAAAAATAAATAAATAAATCAAGCCTTGACTTGAAATACTGAAGGATTCCATGGGCAGAAATTTGAATGATGTACGATGCACCTAAAGATGATGGGAGGAATACCCAGAGTCATTATACCCAGAGTCAAAAATAATTGGCCTATTCTAAATCATTTCATGTGATAGCATATGATCAAGAAATGAAATGTGCAAAGACCTGGAGCTCCCAAAAGGGAAGAACACGCTCAGCATTTCTCAAGCTGCAAGAACTGAAGAAAAAATTAAAGCCTTGTATTGCAAGGTCGGAAGTATGAACTCAACAGTCACTCAATGGGAGAAATGAGACTTTCTGTTCCCATAAAGATTTATAGAATTGGAAACCCTATGCAGGGTTGCTATAGTGACTTGACATCACTTAAAAACAACAGCATTGAGCAAAATATTGAATGATGATGGAAACATCAAAAGAAGATGAAAAGAATACAGAGTCACTATATCAAAAAGAATTCTTCAATGGTCAATCATTTCAAGAGGTACCATATAAACAAGAACCAATGAACTAAAGGAAGAAGCCTAAGCAGTGAAAAACAAGACTCCAGAAAATGACGGAATAAAAATTGGTCATTTTCAACTACTGAAGGTGCTGACTTGTCTATGTCAAGAAATTTGGAAGACAGTTACCTGGCCAACCAGTTTGAAGAGATCCATATTTGTATCCATTCCAAAGAAAGGTCACCCAATAGAATGAAGAAATCATCAAACAATATCACTGATATCACATGCAAATAAAATTTTTCTGGAGGTAATTCAAAAAAGGTTATAGCAGTACATTAACAGGGAGCTATCAGAAATTCAAGCCAGATGAAGAAGAAGACATAGAACAAAGGATATCATTGTTGACATAAGATGAATCTTGGCTGGAAGCAGAGAATACCAGAAAGATGTTCACTTGTACTTTATTGAGTATGAAAAGACATTCAACTGTGTGGATTATGACAAAGTATGGACAACACTGCAAAGAATGTGTATTCTAGAACACTCAGTTGTGCTCATGAGAAACATGTACATAGACCGAAAGACAGTTGTTCAAATAGAAAAAAACATACTGCATGGCTGGAAATCAGGAAGGGTGTGCATCAGGATTGTATTGTTTCACCATACTTATTCAATCTGTATGTTGAGTAAATAATCTAAGAAGCTGGATTATATGAAGAAGAATGTGTCATCAGGACTGGAGAAAGACTCATTAACAATCTGCAAATATTTACTGATGAAGATCAAAGAAAACAAAATTCTCATAACTACTAATAAATCATGAGAAAAGACTGAAGTTGTCAAGCACTTCAATTTGCTTGGATCCACAATCAGTGCTCATGGAAGCAACAATCCAGAAATCAAACAACATATTGCATTATGCAAGTCTGCAGCAAACACCTCCCTAAGGCATTCAGGAGCTAAGACATCAGTTTGAAGACTAAGGTGCACCTGACCCAAGCCATGATATTTTTCAACAGCTTCATATGCAAGTGAAATTTGGACAATAAATAAGGAAAACCATATAAGAATCGATACATTTGAATTATGGCATTGGAGAAGAATATGGACAGTATCATGGACTGCCAAAAGTACAAACCTGTCTTGGAAGTACTGTAGAATGTTCCTTAGACACGAAGATGGGAGACATCATCTCTTGTATTTTGGACATATTATTAGGAAGGACCTGTCCGTGGATAAGGACATCATGCTTGGAAAAGTGAAGGGTCAGTGAAAGAGAAGAACAAGATAGGCTGACACAATGGTAGCAACGATGGGCTCAAGTATAAAAAACAATTGTGAGGATGGTTCAGAACCAGGCAGTGTTTCAATCTATTGTGCATAATTTGAACTGAGTAACAATTCACTATGGGTTACTAGAGATGAGGGGCTCTTCATGAAGGAACAGAAAGAACACTGGGTTTTGAGTCAGTCGGTTACAGACCCAAATCTGAGGATTCTGTCATTTTATTTTTAATTTCTTCTTTTGTAAAATAAGAATAATAGATTCTAATTCATAGAGTTGTTGGAAGTATTTAAGGAGTTCCAGTGTAGAGCAGGGTAATATCTGATAATACTTCTGATACATTTTCCATTTTTGGTAATATGGTAGCAGAATAATGTCCCCTCGCCAAAGACATGCATATTCTAATCCTTGGATCCTGTGATCATGTTACCTTACATGACAAATTAGACTTTGATGATGTGATTAAGGATTCTGAGATGCAGATACAATCCTGAATTATCCAGGTGGTGTTGTAATTAAGTGCTGTTGAATTGGTGCTGACCCACAGTGATCCTATATAGAGTTTCCGAGGAGCAGCTGGTGAGCTTGAACTACTGATCATGCAGTTCAAATGGCTTTGCAGCCTGGTGCATTAACCCACAGTGCCACACCAGGACTCTGAATTATTCAGGTGGCCCCATTGTAATCACAAGGATCCTCATAAGAGGGATGTGGGAGTGTCAGAGCTAGAGAAAGAGATGTGACTATAGAAACAGAGATTACGGAGAAAGAGAGATTTGAAGATACTCTGCTACTGGCTTTGAACATGAAGGAAGAGACCACCAGCCAAGGAATGAAGGCAACATCTAGAAACTGGAAAACACAAGGAAACATTTTTCCCTAGGTCCCCCTGAAGTAATACATTCCCAACAGCACCTTCATTTAACCCAATGATAGCCATTTCAGTCTTTTGACCTCCAGAACTGTAAGATAATATATTTGTGTTGTTTTAAGCCACTAGTGTGTGGAAATTTGTTACAGCTAGAGTGGTGGTGGTGATGTGCCGTGGAGTCGGTTCCGACTCATAACGACCCTATACAGGATTTCTGAGGCTATAAATATGGGAGCAGAAAGCCTCCTCTTTATCCTACAGAACAGCTGGTAGTTTTGAACTCCTGACCTTGAGGTTAGCAGCCCGATAGGTCAGTATTAATCTCAGATCTATTTTTTGCTGGCTTGTTGCTCTCTAGCCATTGAGGCTGAGGGATCCATTGCTTCAAATGGACAAAAGAACTCACAGAACAGAACACTAGTTGTTCAGCTTTTGATATTTAAAATAGGCTCCTGGAGCACATTCAGAAACAATAGCTGTGAACACTATGACTTATTTTGCAAGAGCTGGACTATTTTGAGAGAGGAGGAAAAAAAAAAAAAAATGACTCTAAAGAGCTAAAGGTTGTAAACTCAGAGGCTCAGAGGAAGGAGGAAGGGGATATGTCCTGAAAGAAGTTCAGCCACCAAACAGAGAAGACCAAAGTCAGGAATGACCTAGAGGAAAATTTAGCAAAGTAAAGTGTAGTCCTCCTCTCCCATAAGGAAAGTGGTCAGGTAGATTTGTGTGAGATAATAGGAGCTCTGGTAGCGTAGTGGTTACGAATCAGCCTGCAAACCTCAGGGACAGCGGTTCGAAACTACCAGCTGTTCCGCAGGAGAAAGATGAGGCTTTCTGCTCCCGTAAAGATTTACACCCTTGGAAACCCTGTACAGGGTCACTATGGATCAGAACCGACTCCATGACACATAACAACAACGATAGAAAAAAACAACTATAACCATCAAGTTGATTCTGACTCATGCGAATGCCCTGTGTGTCAGCATAGAACTGTGCTCATGGCATTTTCAATGACTAATTCTGCTGTGTATAAAGTCACTGTGTGTCGGAACTAACTCAATGGCACCTAACAACAACAATTTTTCAGAAGTAGGTCACCAGACTTTTCTTCCGAGGCACGCTGGATAGAGTCTAACCTCTAAACTTTTGGTTAGCTGCTGAGTGCATTAACCATTTGCACCACCCAGGAATTTCAGTAGAAAAACCAGGTGTTGAATTCAGAACACTGAAGGTGAATTCGGCCCTAGTTCATATCAATAACTCATGGAGGATAATCTCAGAATGTGCCCCACACAAGCTTCAGTGGGGTAGCAATGGAGGCTTATGGAGTTTGGGTCATGAAAACATCAGAGATAGCATGATGCTCGCACAAAGATCCATAAATCTTCATGTCCTGGTGGAAGGATCTAGAAGGAGGATGAAAGGGTCCATGCATTGGGAAGAGCCTGGGATCAGGAGGAAATGCAGAACTTCATAACTACAGTTCATGACTTGGTCCATGTGCCAAGTAGATACAGACATACAGCAGGAATTAAGGCCAAGATCAAGAGCAAGTCCACTCAGCTGAGGCCAGTGAGGACTTGAATGGAACACACCTTCCCTTGGAGCTGTAATGCTGTTCATCTTTCTTTTTGTACTTCCTAGAGAGGAGAAACATTAGACTGCTAACTGCAAGGTTGGTAGTTCAATCCCACTAGCTGCTCCATGGAAGTAAGAAGAGGCTGTCTGACCTATAAAGTTTACAATCTTGGAAACCCTATGCAGGGTCACTATACGTCAGAATAGACTCAGTGACAGTGGGTCTGGTTTTTTGTTTGGAGAAGAGTAGAAAGAAGAGCCCCTAAGAATGGAGTCAGCTGTTTCAGGGAGTTTTAGCATGGAATTAACTAAATTTAAAGCCTGGATTAAGTATTGATTCAAAAGGAAATTAAGTTTCAAACTAGAGGAATCTTGATGTGGCAAGAAATATTCCCTCACCATAATGAGCAAATTGAGTTCAATTATAGAGAAATAAATTAAATTACATTTCTGTGCTTCTCAGCTGTGGTCATGAATGGATGCAGAGCACCTGGCACAAAGTAGGTACTCAGTGATATTAATTATCTTACCTACTCCTCTGCGAATGAAGGAAAGAGTTTGTCTAGGGAAAATGCAGGGAAAGAACGTATTTTTGTGGACGTAATTAGAACTCAGTCTTAAAGAAAGTGACAGATCACTACTGTCTTTGCCTATCCAGTGTTTTCGCCCTTGTACTGGTAATAGCAACTTAAAATGTCTCTGGGGTCTGCCCCTTCCCTGTTTTTGTCATGTGATTTGAATAGACTGATCTTATCTCCAGCTCTGGGACTCTGCATGTTAACTAGACCTACTCAGTTACATTATTCCTGCCCTGTGCTCAAGGTAAGTAAATTCAAGGAAAGGAACCCAGCTTCATTCAGCTAATTATTGACAACATTTCTTCACAAAATGAAGTTTTCTTTCTGTTAAGATTGGTCAGTGGAAAGAAGGCAAGAGAACCTGGACTTCTCGTGCTATCTTGCCAGGAGAAGGAAGACCCTGTTGGAAATTAAAGCCAATTCAGAAAAAAGAAAAAAATTGAAGGATTTAGAGAAAGATTCAGGAAGCATTATTTGCACACCTGGATCCATTCATGTGTGAATCCTTTTCTGCTTAAGCAAATTCTATTTCTTTCACTAGCAAATAAAGAACCCTGAATAAAGCATAAAGATATACCCTTGCTATGTCCTTACGATAGCAAAGAAATCACTCTAGCAGGAGAGCAGAACCCAAGTTGAATGATGGTATCAGAAATGTCTGGGTAGTTTTAGTACCAAGTATCATGAAGCTTCTTCAAGCCAAGTCTAGTCAATTGATTTTGGTGCAATATGCAACCGTCAGAAGTCTGGAGAAAGGAGTAAACAATGAAAAGATTATTTGGGGAAAATTGGCCTGGCAGCCAGATGCTGAATTGATTAAACTAAGGGCATTTATATGGGGCCCATGACCTTGGAGGGGGTCCATTTACTTAAATGGAAAAAACTGTACAGCAGTTTTTACACTAACCTATAATTGAAAGGTAGCATTTTCTTCTCTCTCTCTCTCTCTCTCTCTTTTTTTTTTTGACTATAGGCAATAGATAGCAGTAGTATCAGCAATACCTGTATATTTGTCAACACTGAAGTTAGAGATATTTTCTTATCACATCACAGTTGTTACAGCTATACTCAAAATACCATTTACACTAATCATGCTTTTAAAATTATAGTAGCTATTGAACCCCTCACTGGATCTTGTTATATGAAACACTAATAGAGAAGCATATATGAGTAAATTATTATAGCATCAAGTGGTATTTTTTTCTGTTTTGGAAACTATTTTAATACTGGAATCTTTTGTAATGCTATGTATTTTCCCGTGTGCATTTAAAATCAGTATTTTGCCATGGTATCCACGATACACACAAAACTATATATTATTAAGAATCCTTGTTCTGGACCACATGAAGGGTCTGGAAGCAAGAAGGCCAGTAGGGAGGCTGTAACACAATCCAACAATGAGAGTTTCAATTCAGAGGAAACATAGAAAAGAAGGCCTATCTCCAAGAAACTCTGAAAAAATTTCAGCTGGATAGAGAGAAGGAAATGAATCCATGCAATGTCAAAATGAGTCATCAGGGGCTAAAGGAAGATCTAAAAGAGCAAGGACTCCCAGGTTTTCAAACCTGAATGAATGTGACAAAATGGGTACTAACAAATGATTAATTCAGAAAATTTAGAATGCAGAGCTGGTTCAGGGTCAGGTTTGTTGTATGTTCTATTTATTCCATAGGAAATTCAGCATATGCCCTAGATGTCAGGGTGAGGCAGATCTGTTTGGAAGGTTTCTGTGTGGATGTGAAGGTATAGACATAAAGGCCTTCTCCTGAGGGAAGGGTGTGATTCTCCCATTTCTACCTTCCTTTACATATTACCTTTGCCATTCTTGCGGAACAATATAATTGCAATGAAGAGAGTAGTTCCCAACCTGGTACCTTCACACAGCATCACCTAGAAAATAGTTTGTTTCTTCTGGTAGTTCCAGAGGAGAAAGCATCTCCTTTCTCCAGCATTTGAGATGCTCAATCTGGTTAGTGACAGGGATCAGGCAGTCTCTTTGTAATGAGGGAGGACTTACACCCAGGTTGGTGTGATGAGTCCCTACCTACATCTGTTCCAGCATTGTTATTAATAGTGCCCACTTTATATGCCAGGAGTTTCCGTTTGCAGAATCCTAATCAAAAGAGGGAAAATGCAGAACTTTAAATTCTCATGGAATCCAAGGTTTCTGGAGCCATGGAGACTGGATGAGCCCCTGAAACTAAAGCCCTGAGATAATCTGAAAACCTTAAGTCAAAATTCTCCCTTCAGGTCTTCTTAAAACCAAACAATAGCTTAGCTTTACTAGTAAACATTGTCTGTCTTGAGCATTGTGCTCTTTGAAGATCTAGCTATATGGAATCTAATTGACAATATCAATTCAAAAGATTAGATAGGAAATTTAGGGGGCAGTGTTTTTATATTAATAGGGAAAGAACAACTCAGAAAATGAGGGTGAGAATAATTGAACAATTCCAAAAATATATAATACTATTCACTTAGTAACTATCTCTTTATATGACATTCTGCATTAACAACAAAAGCCAAAAAATCTATCCAATTATTTTTCATATCAACAACATCACTTTGGCAGTAACAAATGCACAAAAGGTGGGAGTAATGCCAGTGATGATGGTTAAGTTATGTGTCAACTTTGCTGGGTCATGATTTTTATTGACTTGACAGCTGTGTGCTGTGTAATGATGCACTTTGGCAGTTGTGTAAAGATGCAATCATCCTCTTTTTTTTATCTGATGTGGTCATCCATTTTCACATAATGCCCATTTTCACATAATGGCATGGTCTTTGGACCCTAACCATGTCAATAAGTGATGAGTGGGTATAATCAATATCACTGAATTGCACACATAGAAACTGTTGAATTGGTATATGTTTTACTGCATATATTCTCAACAATAAAAATAAAATAATTTTAAAAAATTAAGCCAACAACATCAGCAACAAAAATGTCGTCCAGTTTGGATGGCAAAATGAGTGGTCATACTTGCTTGAATAGTCATTGGGGTTAGGGAATGCAGACAGCTGACTGGCATGAAACACGTGCACCACTCATAGGCCTGGAAAACTGAATAGGGAAGGATTTTCCAGAACAAAATCAAGACAAATACCAGAAAACAAAGTGGAAACTAGAAATCAAAACCCACACATCTCACTATCTTAACTTACTAGGATTGTTGTAATAAAATAACACAAAATGAGTGACTTCAAAGAACAAAAATGTATTGTCTCAGAGTTCTGGAGGCAGGAAGTTCATATCGAGGTGTCAGTCATGTCAATTCCTTCTGTAGGTTTTGAGAGAGCCTCTCTGGTGGCTGTTGGTAATTATTGGTGTTTCTTTGATGTTTATAGGTGTATAGTCACATGATATCCTCCTCCAGTGTAAATGTCTCCAAATCTGTCCTCCTCTTTTATAAGATACTAGTCCAGTTGTGGTGCTGTAGGATAAGCACTGAAGTGCTAACCAAAAGGTTGATGGTTCAAACTCACCAGCTACTCATTGGAAATCCTACACATGGTCACTATGAGTTGCAGCTAACTCAATAGCATGTAACAATAAGAAATATAAGATTTGTTGTTGTTAAGTGCCGTCGAGTTGGATCCAACTCATAGAGACCCTGTGTAGGGTTTCCAAGGAGCAGCTAGTGGGTTGGAACCATTGGCCGGCAGTCCAGTGCATTATCCCATATGATCTTTTAATTGATAATATCTTCAAAGAAAGACCTACTTCCACAAACAAAGTCACATTCATAGGCATAGTGATTTGAGCTTCAACATGTCTTCCTCCTTACGTTCCATAAATTGAGACCTATCAAATGTATCTACTTTCCTTCTGCCAAGGATTTGAGAGTACAATTTGATACTTCAAGTTGTTGATTATTATCCAGAGAGTAGGTCTATTCCACTTAAGAATCTTTGTTGGGCATTTTCGTTACACATTCTCTGTCCTCTGTCATTGTCCATTGTTCACCACTCTGGAATCTCTGATCTCACTCTTTGCTGTTTATTGAGTCTTTTCTCCAGTATTCTATTCAAATGGCTCATAGTAATATTTTGTCTGATTTATTGCAAATCCATAAATTTCATTCTTTCAGACTGGCAGATTATATATTGGTTTCATATGAAATGGTTTACTCACAGGCCTTTACTCTTGGGCATATAGTGTCATTGTTGTTAAGTGTTGTCAAGTCTCTTCCAACTCATAGTGACCTGTATATTGTTTCTGAGGAGCAGTTGGTGAGCTTGAACTGCTGATCTTATGGTTCAAACTGACCTTGTAGTCTAGTGCATTAACCCACAGCACCACAGAGATATTATTCCACTATCTTTTCATTTGCAATATTGCCAAATGAAGTTCCAATGACAGTCTCATTCTTTTTTCCCCTATCTTTACATTTACAGGACTTTTTTTTTTTTTTTTTTTACCTTTCAAGTACAGGAATTTTACTAGGACCTACAAGATTATAAGACCTTTCTCCTCATAATACTTGGTACTCAAAGAATATTTTTACTCTACAGACTAAGGATTTTCATTAACTGCAATTCTTTCTACAGCTCAGCTCAATTTCCTTTTATTATTTATTTATAAATAAATGCCTCCCCATCTGTTCATTCCTCCTTCTGGAACTGCCATTGTTCATTTGTTGGGTCCCATGAATGTATATACAAACTGGCTTATGTTCTTTCTTCATAATTTCCTTTCTTTATGTTTTTCTCCAAGTTGTAAAATAGTCTTTCCTCTTAATTTCCTCAACCAGTAGCTCAGATCTCAACAGTCCAACACCATGTTCAGTTCATCTACAAAACTTTTATATTTAAAAACAATAGCATCATTTCTATGATTTCAATGCAAGAGAGTTTTCTGGGTTTTTGTTTTTGTTGAATGTGTGTTCTGCTAGTTCTTGCTCTGGATTCTAGATCTCTTCTACCTTGGTGCTCAAGCTCGCCAAGTGGTACACCAAGAACAGGGCAGTTGGAGCAGCCCACTTTCTGTGCAGCATTTAAAGACATATGGCATCTGCAGAGAAATTCAAAACAAAAGTAAAACCAACAAAAGGCAGTCTGCTTTTCATTTCCATCATGCACAGTAATTAAAACTATGTCAGTGATAAAATATACCTCTCTCCCCAAAAAGTACTTTATTGACATAAGTTTTAAACAATTGCTGTGTGGTTACTGTTGGGTTTTAATTATATATCTGTAAGCTTCAAACTAAGGAAACTTGTGATACACACAATTATTAAGTGCTCAGCTGTTAAGCAAAAGGTTGGTAATTTGAACCCATCAAGAAGCTCTGCAGGAGATAGAATTGACAAGTCATTTCCTTACAGATTACTATAAAAAAAAACAACCCATGTGGTAGTTTTACTTTGTCACATGGAGTCTCTATGAGACATAATCAACTCCGTGGTATATGACAACCAGCTTCAAATTAGCACATTTTTATCTTTTAAAAACCATTGCATTCTATATGAAAATTAATTCAGGAAACTCACTCATCCAGCTGACCACCAAGACACTCAAACTCAATTTCTCTGGAGAATAAGTTCCTACCAGTTTGAAATGTTCCAGCTCACTTCAGGTACAGTTTATATCTCCAGTCTCTGTGGGATGACATAGCCCTGTACTGGAACAATGCATTCTAAATAAACAGTGATAGCACAGTGACAATAAAGATGAAAAATTGAGCTTGAGTTAATTCTGTTACTATGTGAACACTTGGAGCTTTTATTTGTGTTTAGAATTAAAAAACAGTAAAAAGTAGTACCAACTGTAAGCCATAATCTTTCTGTTTTGAAAATGAAAAATTTAGTTCACACATTTTGAATAATATTTGAATTTGAATATAATTTTTAAATATAAATGTATTCATCTTTGATAATCACTCCTTGTCTAAAGTGAAAGAAAAAATAAAATCATTATTATGTAATATTATGTAATTATTACAGAAAATTACCACTTGTCTGTCAGTTTGTCAGTCTGTGGCAACTTGCATGCTACTGTGATGTTGGAAGTTGTTGTTGTTGTCAGGTGCCATC
>NW_006408548.1:5924745-5929131 GCF_000296735.1 Chrysochloris asiatica | reverse complement strand
CAGCAATGATATCTCTCGTTCCACGGCCTCTTCTGAATCCAGCTTGAACCTCTGGAAGTTCTCTGTCAATGTATGATTGTAGCCATTTCTGTATGGAAGTTATGTTACTAGTATTTCAAATACCTATATGGTGGACAGGTTTCACTGGAGCTTCAAGACTAAGAACAGACTAAGAAGAAGGAAGCTGAATACCATTTCTGGAAAGTTGACCACTGAAAACCTGATGAATACCAGGGAACACAGTCTGATAGAGTATCAGAAGATGATCCCTTCATGGCTGAAGGCACTCAAAATATGACTAGGGAAGAGCAACTTCCTCAAAGTAGAGTCAACTTGAATGGCATGGATGAATAAAGCTTTTGGGACCTTCCTTTTCTGATATGGCACAACTCAAAATGAAAAGAAACAGCCATAGATATTCATTAGTAATCACTATGTAGAATGTATTTAATATGACTCTAGATAATTGAAAGACATCAAAAATGAAATAGAACATAAAAAGTTCAATATCCTTGGCGTTAGCTGAAATGCACTGATATTGGTCATTGATATAATCGAATCGATATAATCGAATGATTATACAATTAGACATGAAATCAAGATACATTGATAAATAGTGGTGCCTGGAATGCAAATGTAGGAAATAAAGACAAAGGACCAGTAGTTGGAAAACATGGCCTTGACTCTGGAGATCACAGGATCGAATTTTGTAAGACCAACAACTTATTTTTTCCAAATGTCTTTTTCAGTAACATAAATGGTGACTATACACATGGACATCACCAGATGGAATACATAGGAGCTAAGCTGACTGCATCTGTGGAGAGAGATGATAGAGAAGCTTAATATCATCACTCAAAACAAGACCAGGGGCCGACTGTGGAACAGACCGTCATGTCTGATAAGCAACGTCAGGCTGAAGCTCAAATTATACAACATTGGAGGATTGTAAAGACAAAATATTAAATGCCTCAGAAAGCATCAAAAGGATATGGAAGAACACACAGAGTCACTGTACCAAAAATAATTGGTTAAACTTAACCACTTCAGAAGGTAGTGTCTGACCAAAAACTAGTAGTATTGAAGGAGAGGTTGAAGCTACAGAGAAGGCACTGGTGAAAAACAAAGCTCCATTAATTGATGAAATACCACTATATATAATGTTTCAACTAACTGATTCAGCACTGGAAGCAGTTGCTCTCATCTATGCCAAAGAATATGGAAGACAACTACTCAACCAACTGACTGAAACAGATCCATATTGGTGCCCATTCCCCAAGAAAAGGTGAGCTGATAGAATGCAGAAATTTCCTAGCAATATCATTAATATCATCACATGCAAATAAAGTTTAGCTGAAGATAGTTAAAAAATGAAAGCAGTACTTTAACAGGAAACTGCCAGAAGTGTAAGCCAGATTCCGAAGAGGTCATGGAACAAAGAATATCAATGCTGACATCAGATGGGTCTTGGCTGAAAGGAAAGAATTTTAGAAAGATGCTTATTTGTGTTTTGTTGACTATGTAAAGGCATTTGACTGTGTGGATCATAAAAGACTATGGATAACAATGCAAACAAATTCCAGAACACTTAATTGTGCTCATGCAGAATCCATACATAGACAAAGAGACAATCATTTTAGCAGATCAAGTGGATATAGCATGGTTTAAGATCAGGAAAAGTATGCAAAAGTAATTTTTCCTTTCACCATACTTATTCAATCTGCATGCTAAGCAAGTAATCCAAGATACTGGACTAGATGAAGTCTTCTTGTCATTAAAAACACACGAAGAAGACTTCATCTAGTTGATATAGTTTGTCCATATAGTTCATATAATTTGTACATATAGTTTGGAAAAAGACTCATTAACAACCTGTGATATACAGATGACACAACCATGCTGTCTGAAAGGGAAGAGTTTTTAAAGCTTATTAATGAAGATCAAAGACTTCATTATGTACAGAAAACAAAATCCTCACAATGGGACTAGTGAACAACAGCATGATAAATGAAAAAAAAAAAAAAATTAAATTTGCCAAGGGTTTCGTTTTACTTGGATTCACAATACTCATGAAGTAGCAGTCAAGAAATCAAATGTAATATTACAGTGGGCAAGTCTGCTGCAGGACACCTCTTCAAAGTTTTAAAGAGCAAATATGTCATTTTCTGGAATAAGATGCATCTGACCCAAGCCCTGGCATTTTCATATGCACACCTCATATGCACACGATAGCTAGATAAGAAAAAGGAAGACCACAGAAGAACTGATGCATTTGAATTATGATGTTGGCACAGAATGTTGAATATACCATAGACTTCCAGAAGATTGAATAATGTGTCTTGGAAGAAGTAAAACAGAATGCTCTTTAGAAGCAAGGCTAACAAGACTTTGTCTCACATACTTTGGACATGTTATCAGGAGGAACCACGCTTGGTAAAGTAGATGGTAAGCAAAAAAGAGGAAGATTCCTGGCAATATAGAGTTACAGTCACCACAATGGGCTCTAACATAACAATTGTGAGGATGGTGTAGGTTCAGACAGTGTTTCATTCTCTTCTCACTATGAGTCAGAATCACTCAATGACAACAACAAAAACATTACTGCAAAATAATTTTGTCATTAAAAACAACACAAAACAAGAACAAAACTATTGCTGTTCAGTCAATACAGATTCATGGGCATGGCAAGTGTATCAGAGTAGAACTGAACTTCATAGTAGTTTCAGGGCTGCTCTATTAGAAGCAGATCATCAGGCCTTTATTCTGAGATACCTCTGGGTTAATTTCAACTGCCAACCTTTATATTAGTAGTTGTCTCATTTATTTAGTGGTAGCACAACACAGGAGTCCTGATGTGGCACTGTAGGATAAGCACTGGATTGCTAACTGTAAGGTCAGTGGTTCAAACCCGCCAGTTGCTCCTCAAAAACCTTATACAGGAACACTATAAGTCACAGTGTTAGTTAATCACAACAACAAAGTCTAACAGAAATGCCACAGGTTTCTGCTTGAACAAACAGAAACTTATTTTCTCACAGGTTAAGAGACTGTTATCATTGTTAAATGCCGTTGAGTTGGTTGCAACCCATAGCAATCATGTATAGGGTTTCGGAGGAGCCGCTGATGTGCTTCAACTGCTGACATTGTGGTTCAAACTGACTTTGTAGTCCACTGAATTAACCTGCAGCGCCACACCAGGACTCTGGTTAGGAGACTAGAAATTGAAATTTAGGGAAGGCTTCCTCTCTTTGCCAGATCCAGAGGAAGGTCCCTGTCTCTTTTGAGCCTCTGTGTCTGCATGATTTTCCTGTGGCTTCTCTGCTTTTTTCACTTGCTCGTTCAATCTTTCTTATATCTCATAAGAGACTGACTCAAGGCACACCCTACAGGAATGTTGTTCTATGACAAAGCAAAGATGGCCTAGTCCCCTGTGGGATTATAACCACAGGTATTGCTGTTGTTGTTAAGTGCTGAGTTGGTTCTGACTCATAGTGACCCTATATAGGGTTTCTGAGTCTTGTGGTTCAAACCAACCTTGTGGTCTAGTGCTTAATCAACAGCATCACTGGTATAGAGGTTAGGAATTATAAAACATAATTCAATCCATAACACTTGTACCACTCAGGGACTCTTGAATGGAGGTACATAAAAATGAATCACAGTGGATATCAAATAGCTTAGTACTCTCTTGGGTGCAATCTCTGGGACACCTATCTGATAGCAATGGTGCACATCTGAAGAGTGGTAAGCATGCTGGCAAGTTGTCCATCCATGAAAGTTTCAAGACAGTATTTGGGCTTCCTGGCTGCAACTGCAAACACTAGTATTCACTGGGCCTTAATAATAGGGAGGACTCACCCCCTTTTTCTGATCCCTCACAGAAACTTAGGGGTTAACATCCCAGAACCACCTATGAGGACCAGTGCCAGCCTTTTCCCCATATATTTGTGAATCTCTGCAGACCAAGATTTCTCTTAGAATGTGTCACTCTGCTGGTTATTCCCAGCCCCAGAGGTGAAAAGTCTTTCAATTGTTTCCTCCATGATGTTACTAGCAAAGGCCACAATCTGTTCCTGTCTTTTGCCTCCAACTTCCTGCACAAACATTAGATTTTGATCAAATCTTGATCAAAATCTTGAGTTAGAACAAAAGCAATGGGTTTTACAAAATGCAGCTGTTATCTTCCCCTGGTCTCCACAGGTAATTTACACAATCAGCTACAGAAGGGTAGGTAACATATAATTTTATATTTAGGTAACTAAACTTAATTCTTTAACCACTTATTCTGTTTAGAAGTGAAAAACTTAATTTTTCTAATTCAAAGTAAATTAGTAACTGAAGAGGACTTAAAATATTTACTGATGAAGAAAGATCAAAGAGCACAGC
>NW_006408548.1:5880708-5919764 GCF_000296735.1 Chrysochloris asiatica | reverse complement strand
CAGTGAGGCCTGGGATGGAGGCAGAGAAGACAATGTCAAGAGATGGTGGGGATGAGGGCTCGGGATCAGGAGATGGAAAGGGGCTGAGGACTGTGGTGGAGAGGGTGCAGGTTTACAGGGTACACCCCTTGGTTGGGTGAGGATGCATGGACAGGATGATAACTATGCCAACGAAATGATGGATGATGGAATGAATGTAAAGCTGATGTTCTCCCTTGTAGACTATCCACACAATTCACAATAAAACATTAAAAAAAAAAAAAAAAGAAAAGGCCATGGAGATTCTGTGAGTTACTCATGGAATATGGGTTCTGGAATCCTTCAGCCACCATGTAAGAAGTTGTCACTGCTCTGTAGAAAGACCATGTGGAGATACCACAGGGAGATGGAGAAGTCTGGGAAACTCCACTCTGTTCCTGCCCTCAGCTGTTAGAGTCTTCCCAGGCCAGCAGTCAGGCCCAGCCCCAATCACTATCTAACTACAGCCACATGATAAACCCAGAGCAAGACGGGTCTTGCTGAAACCAGCCACTCCCTTCTTCAGATTTGTGAGCAAAATAATTATTTTTATGGGTTTAAACATAAACTAGTAGTTTAATGCTGTATGCATTTGGTAAATCTGCTACAAAAGACCTTTTTAACGTGTTAAAGGCTAAAGATGTCAGTTTGTGGACTAAGGTGTACCTGATACAAGCCATGGTATCTTCATATGCATGTGAAATTGGACAGTGAATAAGGAAGACAATAGAAGAATTGATGCATTTGAGTTACAGTGTTGGAGGAGAATATTGAAAGTACCACGGCCTACCAAAACAAAACAAAAGAATCTTTGTTAGAAAAGTACAGCGAGAGTGCTCCTTGGAAGCCAGGATGGCCAAACTTCATCTTTCATACTTTGGACATATTATCAAGAGGGACCAGTTCCGGAGAAGGATATCATGTTTGGTAAAGTGGAGGCTTAGAGAAAAAGAGGAAGACCCCAAATGAGATGGATTGGCACCATGGCATCAGCAATGGGCTGAAACATAGCAATGATTGTGAGGTTGGCACAGGGCCGGGCAGTGCTTTGTTCTGTTGTGCATAGGGCCGCTATGAGTTGGTACTGACTTAGTGGTACCTAACACAACAGTAACAGTAGTAGTTTTGGAATGGTTGAGTGTGCAGAATCATATACTGAAGCATCCTCTGTTAAACACCTCACAACCTGTCCTAAACACAAGCTGAGCAATGAATTGGAAGCTCCATCTTTTTTGACTATACTCTCTATCCATCCAGTCTTGGGCTTGGGATGAGGAATCCATATTTTTTTCTTTCATGTCCCCTCAACCAGTGCCACAATGCTGCCCTGGTAGTCCAGCTAGCTCTGAATTCTTAACCAATCCCCTTGTTCCACCCCAGCATGAGTGAAAGGGGTGCTATCTCCCACTTGTTTTCCAGTCACTACCTGTTTACTCCTGTTGCCAAGTCTCCTTCAGTTGGTCCATTTTGGCCTGAGGGAAAATGCCGACTCCTCTCACAGTAATACATGAGAAATGGGATACTAGTCCCCTCTGCACTCAGATTCCCAAGCATCTCTGAGGATCCCTATCATTCTCTTCTTGGGGATCTTTAAATGCAACAGTGTTCAAGCATTGGTATCTTCCCTAAACAGGGGAAAATAAACATTTTTCATCCTGTTATTTGGTTGGATTTTCTCATCTTGTATGGGATTCAAAGGTTCTTATCTCACTCAGTATTTTTTCCCAGTCTATCATGAATAATATATAGTCGGTTCTTCGAATCCTCCAGACATATGGTTTATGCTTGAAGCTCAGCCATTTGGAATTTCATGACAAACCTTACCTCAATAAAATCTGGCTCTTGAGAATCAAAAATATTTTATCATTCAAAGTACGGCACTGAGAACAAAAACCATCTATGCCCACCAACTTACTGTCAGCATGTTAGTAAGATAACATTTCAGATACTTTTTATTGTTTGTTTCAGTAACTTTCTAAAAGTACTTGGAAAGTAATGATAGCACAGTTTGCTCAGCAACAATCCAAGACCTACTTTGAAGTCCTTACCTTAAAACCCTTACTTGCTGTATCCATCAATCCTAAACTATTTTATTGTAAAATAGTCCCAATTTTAATGGAATGTTGTTGTTATTAGGTGCTAATCCCAACTTGCAGTGATCCAACATGACAGAGAAGAATTGGCCCATAGAGGTTTCTACGCTGTAATTTTAATGGAAGCAGATTATTAGATCATTCTCCAGCTGTCAGTGTATGGGCTTGCACTGCCAACCTTTCTGTTACTAGCTGAGTGTCCAGTCATTGGACTCCTGGAAATGCTCCGATTTTGCCCTCCTCATCCTGATGGAGTTCTGGTGTGGCACTGAAGGACAAACACTGGATTGTTATCTTCCTAGAAAACCCTCTACAGGGTCGCTATGAGTTGGAACCTACTCGATGACACTTAACAACAGTGTAACAACAGTATTCTGAGATGGTATTTAAGACTTTGTCAAGGGGTGAGCTCCCTTACTGTTAAAAAAGTAAACCTAGTCTTACTTATCACCAGCTTAGTGATGGTGGTGGTGGTATGAGTTCCAACTCATAGTGGCCCTGCAGAGGGTTTCTGAGGCTGCAAATCTTTACGGGAGCAGAAACTCTCATCTTCCTCCCATGGAACGGCTGGTAGTTTCAGACTGTTGACCTTGAGGTTAGCAGCCTGATTCATAACTACTACACTACCATAGTGCCTTTACCAACAGCCTATTCTGGTGGTATTTTTAAAGAAACAGAAACAAACACTACTACTTTGACTATAAATTTATAGAAGTTTATTTAGGAATCTTAAAACTAATTATCCTAGACATCATCCACTGTCCCCCGAAGGGTGGTTTGAATAGAAAGTTATTGCTGCTGCCTTAATTGTGGTGAAAAGTAATATGCATAAGAAATTAGGTGTATAAAGAAATAGCAGTTTATTAAATCCATTAAATAAACCTATGAGGTTATTATTATTATTATTACACTTGCTTGGAAAACTAACACATAGAGACCAGATAACCTGCTTAAGATTACATAGCTAGTAATTGGCAGAGCTCAAATTTGAACACACTCAGTCTTGATTCAGAGTTCCTACATTTAACTACTATTTTACCATAAAAACAACAACAAAAACCAAACCCATTTCAGTCAAGTTGATTTCAACTCATGCCGATCCTACGTATTTTAGTACAGACTTGAACTCCATAAGGCTTTCTTGGCTGTATCTTTACTGAAGCAGATTGCCAGATCTTTCTTCGGCAATGTTACTGTTTGAACTTCCAGTCTTTCAGTTAGTAGTCAAAAGCAAATTGTTTGCCCTATCCTATACTATTGTTAAGTGCCTTCCAGTCAGTTCCAACTCATAGTGACAGAGGTTAGCAGTCCCGTGCTTATCCTATAGTAAGTATCCTATTATCTCTCAATGCAGGCTCTCAAATGATCACGGAAATGGAATCAGAGGCTCCTGCTCCCCAAGCAGAAATCTGAACAGCCTGCCCCTGACCCGAGAGAAGACAAAGGGCTAGGATAATGTGTTTTGCATTCAGAGGGAGCAGGTGAAATTTCAAGGTAAGTGAAACTTCTCCTTTGGGAAAAAAAAACAACCAAAACATCTCTTCACCAAATTCTGAGAGTTGTTGCTGTCGGTAGGTAAATAAAGTTTTCCGCTTCACTGTTCTCCATAAGAACTTCTCCCCTTCGGCCTGAGGTTAATACAGAAACACATGTGATAGATGAAATGCACAGACAGACAAACTTGAAATGCTCACATGCCCCCCGGGCACCTTTTTCTCTCTCTAAATGCTCTCCTGTGTTATTCCTCAGTGTGTAAAGCAAAAAGCACAGAAGGGGAAAGCCAAATGGAAAGAGAAAAGGAAGGGGCATTTCTGTTCATTTCTCTGACCCAGGATAAAGAAAGAGTCATAAAGCAAGAAAGCAAAAGATAAATTTGTAGAATTTAAGAGAATACTTTCCAAGAGCTGGAATAAAACTAGGACAGAAATCCTCAATGTTTCAGAATCTTTCATTCTCAGGGTAAAATTCTACCCAGCTTAAAAGAGAGAGGAGAAAGACAGAAGTCTTTGTTTCTGAATTCCAATACAACTGCATAAATCTTCCCTTAAAATGGCAAGGACCTGAGCTCAAAATATTAATTCAGAAATTAGCATTATTTTGCATCAAATTCTTATGTCTCCAATGCTTTGAATAAAATTAATGCAATTAATGAAATCAATTGCAGAAATATCAAAGCCTGACAGAAAATAGACTCATAACCTTTCATTGCCTAGCACACAGCAAGAGCTTAATCAAGGCATATGGAATGATGGCATGGATGAATGAGTGAATGAATAATCCACTTAGTAATTGTGTGACAAATTCCTTACCCTTTCAGTGTCTCAGTTTTCTGGGTAGAAGAAGTGGGAAGAAGAGATGAATTGATGCAGTTGGTCTAACTTAACTCTTAGGTTAAATTCTCATATTAAATGGATGCCACAATCCAATCATGTTCATACCAACCTATTGACCAAGGCAAGCCCTGGTGCCCTACTGAGTAAACATGTGATCAAATTGCTACCCATCATCTATTTTTCTTTCCAGATTTCCTGGAGTCAGAGTCTGTGCTTTTCAGGCTTAGTAATTGGAAACTATGTAGACCTGGTGTGGTGCTGTAGGAAAAGCACTCAACCACAAGGTTAGTTTGAACCTCAAGGTTGTTGGTTCAAACCTACCAGTAGTAGCTCCTTGGAAAACCTATACACAGTCTCTATGAGTCAGAACCAACTCAAAGGCACGTAACAACAATAATTAAAGCATGCTATAACACCAGAGGATATGCATTGCACTGCTAACCACAAGACTGGCAGTTCAAACCCAGCAGTCACTCCTCAGAAACCCTATACAGGGTTGCTGTGATTCAAAGCCAACTTGGCATCACTTAATCACAACTACAATGGTCAGTGTGGAGTCCATGGGTTGTGCAGTTTACATGCTTAGCTGCTAACTGAAATTTTGTAATATTGAGTCCACCCAGAAGATCTTTTAAAGAAAGTTCTTGTGATCTACTTCTGAAGACTCCATCACTGAAACCCCTGTAGAGCATGGCTCTACTCTCTCACATGGAATCACCATAAATAAGAATAGTCTAAACTTGGAAACTTTTAAATTCTTTTAATTAGCACATCCGAGAGAAAATAATTGCCAGATTTTGTTCCCAAAGACGTGCTTATAGAATCCTCAGTGAGCAGAACCTTATAGAGGAGGATTCTCAGTACCACTTGACCAAAAGCACCTGCTCCAAGATGGCACAATCAGGAGATATTGTGGCAACTTTTACTCACAAAAGCATTTTCTGCTGAATTAAGAATTACATTCTCAATCCCTACCACAACCTTTGCCTACGGAAGCAAATAAAGTTGTTTCACTGAAATCAATCAGCCAGGCTTTGCTGAGCTTTAAGCTCCTGTCTTCAGGAACTTACCATCTGTTTGGGAAGGCAAGATTTATACCAAGCAAACAATGCAGGAGCCATACAAATAGGACCTAATCAAGAACTAATAGACTACATGGAAGGGCTTTTATTCCCTCATCTCTCCCACCTCACCCCACATTGTTTTTTTAATTTAAATTTTATTTATTTTAAAACTTTTTTTTTAATGTTTTATTGTGAATTATGTGATAGTTTACATGGGAGAACATTAGTTTTACATTCATTCTAACGTATATCATCTCATTGCCATGGTTACAATCCCCTCCATGCAATCCTTCCCCCGTACTCCCAGGTCATCAGCACACAGTCGCTCTCCCTCTCTGGATCTAAAGTCTCCAGCTGCTCCATCACTCCACATCATCATCTCTGGCTCCATTTCAGGCATCACTGCTTCTCTGGGTAGGGTCCCACTCTCTAATCTTCTCCCTTAATGGTCCTAGGGACCTCTGCTCCTAGACTGAAAAGTTAATCACTCCCCTCCTTGCTATAAAACATCTACCTTTACATTTCCGACCCTCACAAACAGTCCTGATAATAACTATTCACTATTGTATCACAAGAGACCCGTCTGCATTTCATTGCATCAGCTCCGCCTAGTCAGATTGAATACTACTCACTGGAGATTCTACCTTCCTCCAGGCCCTCTGGATCTAGGTTCCCTCTTGAAAGCTTGTAAGCCAGTCACTTCTTGCCTTTGTAGCCCCCCACCCCCCATTTTGGGTAGCCAATGTCCAAGTTGCCCATCCCTGTCTACTCTGTGTGTGGAGGGTGTGGGAATGATTCTTGCTGTAAGGACTTGTTCCCTCTTTTGAGCTACTGCTTCCATAGGTGTAGGTCAAGTTCATCAAATTGTATGAGAATACTTTTTTTTTTTTTCCTCTTCTTTTTACTTCTGGTTGAGCTCTGATCATCCAGTCACTGAGGCCAGAATAAGTGGGTATTATCTGCAAGTGTGGGTGTTCTTATGTATATGCCCTCTCTTCTTATCATCTGGATGTTTCACTCTCCACTCTAGTCCTCTGTGTCTATGTCACTGACTCTGGGCCCAAGAGTCCCCAGGTCTTGACACACTGCTGGCTAACCAGATCTTCACCCGGGTTTACAGAAGTCTATTGAACGTTGTAGGGCTTAGCTCACCGCTTCATTGCTGTTTTTCCCTCATTCCCCTTATCGGTGTCGAGCATGGTCACCAATCACAGTGTGTATTCCCGTTGAGTCTTAGTCTTGGAAGGGGGTTTGCACTGAGTCACCCCCATGTTTTGCCAGTGAACTGGGAAAGGAATGCTTCTGACAGCATTTTTAGCCTGTTTGAACTGGTTCAATCATGGCCAACAAAGTGAAATTGGAACATACCCAAGGTTTTAAATTTTGTGTGGAGTAGAAAGATCAGGGGAAACGTTGGGCTGAGGCCGGCAGAGACAGAGTTCAGCAGCCTGATTCAGGACTGTGGAGAGTGACACACATTCAAAGCAGCATCTTTGGTACCATCTTTGACCTGAGCATCATTGTTTTCTGCTCTGTAGATCAAGTGATTTGTTTGCTATGCAAGGCACATGCAGTCCTTGTTTTCTAAGAGGAAGATTAAGTTTGTACCAGGGCTATGAACCATAATTTTCCCATTCTGGTAATTATTCCAGTACACCCACATTTTACAACTTGCTGTCCATTCTGGTGTTGCTTTGATGGCATGACTGAATCATACTGAACCAGCTTCAGGACCTCAAGAAGCTTATCACAGAACTGTTGGTGAACAAGATTTCAATCAAGAAGGCCATAAAAGCTTTGTGAAAAGGTGATTGCAAGCTGTCATTGTTTTCACCTCTCTGATATGCATATGGAGGAAATGTAAGAGAGATTTCATGCTAGCCTCAGGTAAAAGCTACCAAAATTAAGTGTTTTCCTTCCATTGGCTCAGATTTTGTTTGGCAAATGAGTGCCTTTTGAAAGTTTAGGCCAGTGGGTTCTAAACTTTTGTGAATTAGAATCACCTGGAGGACTTTTTAAAACACAGATTGCACCCCTCCCCCCATATTCCACAATTTCTAATTCAGTTGGTTCAGGTAGGTCCTGAGTATTTACAGTTCTAACAACTTCTCACGTGATGCTGATGCTAATGATATGAGGAGATCACTAGATCACTTTGAGATCCAGTTAAATGGTTGTGTTGAAATGAAGCGGTGGGAGATGTCCCTACATGATACAAATGGTTAACATACTCAGCTGCTAAGTAAAAGATGGAAGATCCACTCTACCCAAAGGTACTTCAGAAGAAAGGCTGGGTGACCTATTTCCAAAAAGTCAGCCACTGAAAATCCTCTGGAGCATAGTTCTGCTCTGACACACATGGGGTTTCCATGGATCTAAGTGCACTGGATAACCTCTGGACAACCTTTGGCCTTTTCTTTTTTGCTGAAATGGGTGTTATATGTAAATGATGGGTCTATGCACATGGCAGGTACATGGTTCTACTAGAAGTTATATTTCCTGGCATTGAGGTGACATGGGAGAAGAGGGCATGTGTAGGAAGAGAAAGAAGGGGAGCAAAGGGAAGGAGAAACTAAGTAGATAGAGAGAAAAAAAGGAAGAGCGAAGAAGAGATAAAGCAACCATCACTGTGGAAGAGGGCCACTAGTCTCTAACTCAGTGTTCACAAAATCAAGGATGGTATGGCACTGTAGGATAAGCACTGGACCACAAGGTCAGTTTGAACCCCAAAGTCGGCAGTTCAAACTCACCAACCACTCCTTGTAAACCCTGTACAGAGTTGCTATGAATCAGAACCAACTCAATGGCACTTAACAACAGTGATATACTCTAGAAAATAAGAAAAATGAGAATGGGGCAAGTGCAGGAATGAGAAGTAGCCACTGTCTGCAATAGGATGAGAAAGACAATACTGTGTGTGTGTGTGTGTGTGTGTGTGTGTGCGTGTTTGGGCGGGTGGTATTCGGGACCTGGAACGCCATGTGCTCTTTAAAGAAGACAGCTTAATTCAATTCCCAATGTTGTTGTTGTTGTTAGGTACAGTCCAGTTGGTTTTGACCCATAGTGATGCTATTTACAATAGAATGAAACACTACCCAGTCTTCACCATCCTCACAATTGTTACTTATTCATGGCACGGGGGCCAGTGTTAGCCAGAGGTACCAATTTTTCAAATGAAGTAAAAATTTTTAATTTTGTGAGATATACAACAAAACTCACAATAAAAAAGAGAATAGTTTTTTTAGGCACCTAGAATGACCTGAAGGTGAACAGAATTGATCACTTCTCTACAACCTTCCTGTAAAACAATTATTGACATCTCTTCAAGGGCCAGAAAATTGGCCCCTCTGGCCAGAAAGCTAGCAGTCAAGTCAAATTTGAAGCTCTAATAGCCTGCCAGAGACTTTGAACCACACTGAAATTTGGCTTCTAAAGAGAGAAATGCCCATTTGTACTGCCTGGCAAAAGTTTATCACAGACCAAGAAATCATGTGACATTTCTACTTCACTTGAGTTGCCGAGTGTGTCTCTTCTCACACAGTCACAGATTAGGAAAGCAACTCTGGTTTCCAGTTAGGTCAGTCCCAATCCTTTCTTCAGATGAGCCCAAGAATATCACCTCACTTGTTGTTGTTGTTTGGTGCCATTGAGTCAGTACCGACCTATAGCAACCTTATGCACAGCAGAACGAAACACTGCCCAGTCCTGGGCCAACCTCACTACTGTTGCCACGCTTGAGTCCATCGATGTTGCCACTTGGCCAATCCATCTCGTTGGGGGTCTTCCTCTTTTTCTCTCACCCTCCACCTTATCGAACAGGATATCCTTCTCCAGCGAATGGTCCCTCCTTACAATATATCTGAAGTATGAGAAACAAAGTTTGGCCATCATGGCCTCCAAGGAGCACTCTGTCTGCACTTCTTCCAAAACACATCTATTGGTTCTTTTGGAAGCCTATGGCACTTTCAATATTCTCCTCCAACACCATAACTCAAAATCATCAATTCTTCTACGGTCTTCCTTATCCACTGGCCAGCTTTCACATGCGTATGAGATTATTGAAAATACCATGGCTTGGGTCAGGTGCACCTTAGTCCTCAAGCTGCCATCTTTGCTCTTCAACACTTTAAAAAGGTCTTGTGCCACAGATTTTCCTAATGCAATACATTGTTTCAAGACTTTCAAGATTTTCAAGATGGTGGCTTGGGTAGACGTGCAGTGAGGAGCTCTGTCTGTAACAACACAGAATACCGGACCAAGCAGGCTTGGGGGATGGTGCTATAACTCTGAACCACATATACAGGAATATTTAGAAGCTTGGAAGGCTTACAGCTGCTCCCAGAGCTGCCATCTTGGGAGAGACCAAGCAGGGGAAGGATCAAAACAGCCTGACAGAACTGTGGAGATACAAATGTGGACAGCCTTTTTTTTTTTTTTTTTTGTATCTGTTCATTGGTCTCTCGCTGCTGCACACATCCATTCTGGTGACTAGAGGGGGATGCCTGAGCGAATGGACACCCCACCCCCTCCCCTGGAGGGTTCTACTACACATGTGCACAGATCTCCTTGAAATTTAAAGTGACAGTTTCCACTCAAAACTAAATGGCCACCACTCATCTATCAGTTTGTCATACTGTGGTGGCTTGTGAGTTGCTGTGATTCTGAAAGCTTTGCAACCAATATTTTAAATAACCAGCAGGGTCACCCATGGTGGACACGTTTCAGATGAGCTTCCAGACAAAGACAGACTAGGAAGAAAGAGTGATGAATTACTTCTGAATCTTTAGTCACTGAAAACCTTATGAATAGCAGAGAAACAGTGTCCAATATAGTGCCAGAAAATGAGCCCCTCAGGTTGGAAGGAACTCAAACTGCAACTGGGGAAGAGCTGCCTCCTCAAAGTAGAGTTGACTGTGATAACGTGAATGGAGTAAAACCCGTGGGAGAAAAGCCCTTGGGATCTTTATTTGCTGATGGGGCACAACTCAAAATGAAGAGAAACAGCTGTAAACATCCATTGAAAATCGGAACATGGAATGTACAACGTATGAATCTGGAAAAATTGGAAGCTGTCAAAAATGAAATGGAATGCATAAACATTGATATCCTAGGCATTAGTGAGCTGAAATGGACTGATATTGGCCACCTTGAATCTGACAACCACGGGGTTTACTACACAGGGAATGACAAATTGAAGAGGAATGGTGTTACATTCATTGTCAAAAAGAACATATCCAGATCAGTCATGAGGTACAACACTGTTTGTAATAGGATAATATCCATGCGCTTACAGGTAAGCCCAGTTAATTCCACTACTATTCAAATTTACGCACCAACCACTAAAGCCAGTGGGGATGAAATAGAAGAATTCTACAAACTTCTTCAATCTGAAATCAATGAAACATGCAATCAAAATGTATTGATCATCACTGGTGATTGGAATGCAAAGGTTGGGAGCAAAGAGGAAGGATCAATATTTGGAAAATATGACCTTGGTTGTAGAAATGATGCTGGAGAACGCATGATAGAATTCTGCAAAATCAATGATTTGTTCATTTTAAATACCTTCTTTAGACAGCACAAGAGATGACTATACACATGGACCTCACCAGATTGAATACGTAGAAATCAAATTGACTACATCTGCAAAAAGAGATGATGAAAAAGCTCCATATATCATCAGTCAAAACAAGGCCAGGGGCAGACTGTGGAACAGACCATCAATTACTCATATGCAAATTCACCTCACTTAGCGTTACCATATAAACAAGATGAGTAGTTACTTGGCGATGGCCTTATGTCTCATCACCTCAGAGTCTCTTGGGACTGGCACATCAAAGGCCACAGTATTGCTGACCAGTGTAAATGACCTTAGAAATAAGACCGTTTTGAGGAATTGGCCTATATTTTTAAGAAAACCTTTATTTATTTATTTATTTGTTTGTTTGTTTGTTTAGTCAGTCAGTCAGTCAATCAGTCAGTCAGTCAGTCAGTCAGTCAGTCAGTCTTCATTTGCTCCTACCAACCTCTTTGTTCTTCCTATCCCACTGGTAGCTTACCCCAAGCTCCTGTGTATCTGTTTTCATAAGGCACACTAGCGTCTTAAATGACAAATTCTGACTGATAGCAGCTCGGCAGGTCAGAGTAGAACTGCCCCGTAGGATTTCCAAATGAGGAAGTAAACAATGACATCTTTCCGTGTAGAATGGCTGGTGGGTTCAGACCTTTTGGTTAGCAACTGAGTGCTTAACCACTGTACCACCAGAGCTCCTTTTGCACCACCCAAGGGCTCCGTTTTAGATATTAAGATTAGGTTTTCAGAACTATTATAGAAGTGAACTCACCTTCTTCACACCCTGTCTCTCCAGGGGATTCCAGATTGAGACAGTAGATTGCAAAGGAAAACAAGCAAAATAGGGGGGAAAACCCCCACTAGTTTAATACCTAGGATTCCTGGTGTGGTGTTGTAGGATAATCACAAGGTCAACTGTTCAAACCCACCGGATACTCCTTGGAAACCCTATATGGGGTCACTATGAGTCGAAACCAACTCAACACCACTTAACAACAACAACATTAATAGCCGAGGCAGTCTCCCAAACTCCTAATAAAAGGTCCTCCATTAAATGTTGAGTTGGGCAGTGTAATTTAATTTGGAGACTGGATTAGTGTCTAAGATGAGCAACTTTCTGTTCTACCTTGGACTGAAGAGGTCTCCAAGCTGCAGGACTTCAAGGTTAGAAGCCAGCAACAACTGGGCTGAGTTAGTCATCCTAGCCTCCTGCTTCCCCTCCAAACTCAGTGTTTCGAAAAATGCAAAAATGGACAGTACTGGGAATGAAACACGCCTCTTCCCCCATCTTGTTAGAGACACAGGAATAAAAGGAAAACAACAACAACAACACAAAAAGAGGTCCAAAAGTCCTTACTGACCTCCAAGGCAAAGTAGCCCATCCACATACATAATTTAGCCCAATCAAATCAGTAAAATGTTCTCTCTTCAAAATGGAAACCAATGAAAAGGACAGGAAGAGGAGCACTGTGGGGTGCTGAAAAGTACTCCTTCTACAAAGGAACTAATTCCATGGTGAGCTCCTTCCTTTTCCTTTCTATGCGTTCTGTCCTGCCCTTCAAACTTGTGTAAGGATCAGCTCCACAAATTCTATTTTGTCTCTGTGCTCTGGACAATAAATAAATGGGTTTTTGCAAATCATTTCTGGAACCTGATTGCTTTGACACAGTGAACTTCAGCAATTTACTAAAACAGATTGTTCTTCCATTTAAGTTATTTCACCGTGCAGTGACTCCATTCAGCATTATGAGTTAGATGCCACGTAAAGGCAGTGCAATTCCCAATGAATATGTGGAAGGAAAGAAGAAAGCAAAAGAAGATGGGGGTGGGGGGAAGCCGCTCAAAAGAACATAAACTTTATTTAAAACAATTTCCCAAAATACAGTGATGGCAGATCCCTGGGCCAGGACAGCTGGGAGCAAACTGTCATGTACCAGTTAGGTTCCTGTTGCTGTCAGCAGACCACATATTTCTTAGCATCTCTAAAGAAATGTTAAATCAATAAGTTACCAAAAGGTTGCTGACAAATCAGACACTGTTCTATAAAAAGCCAAACTTCATTGCTGGGAGAAATCCAAGATCTGAAGAATTTTTAGAAGGAAAGGGCCATTTTCCAGCACAAGTTCACCCTGTATTCTGATATGTGAGGCAGCCTGAGAGTACATTAGAGACATGGTTGTAGGTTCTGATGGACTCAGCCACGCCTTCAAGGTTAGGATCCATGTTCTTGTTATTGTTAAGTGCCATCAAGTCCGTTCCGACCCATAGCAATCCTGTATAGGGTTTCTGAAGAGCAGTTGGTGAGCTTGAACTGCCAATCTTGCTTTTCAAATGGCTTTGCAGTCGGCGCAGTAACCCACAGCGCCACACCAGGACTCCTTAGGACTCATGTGGTTGTTGTTAAGTGCCGTCGATCGAGTCTATTCTGATCCATTGTGACCCTGTATAGGGTTACCAAGGATCAGCTGGTGATATTAAACCACGGACCTTGCAGTTCAAACAACTTTGCAATCTGACGCAATAGCCCACACAGCACCACACCAGGACTCCTAGGGAAGCACAAGGGAAACACAAATAGAACATACACTTCACAAACATGCTGCTGCTACATAGTTGTTTTTAAGCAGATTTTGTTTATAGAATGGTTTTAGGTTTACAGAAAAATTGTCCAGAAAGTACAGAGTTCCTATATGTCTCATCCTCCTCTCCCCCTGTACAGTTTTATATCTTGGATACATGCGGTACACTTATTACAACTAATGAACCATATTTGTTGTTGTTGTTGTTAAGTGAAGTCAAGTTGGTTCCAACTCACAGCGATCCAATCTAGGGTTTCCAAGGAGCAGCTGGTGCTAACCTTGTGGTTAGCAGTTCAGTGTCTATCCTACATTGCCACACTAGGAGTTTGAACCATATTTATACATTATTAATTAAAGTACATCTTTTACATTAAAGTTCACTGTGTTGTACAGTCTAAGAGTTTTGACAAATACATGCCATGTGTCCACAATTACATATCACATGGAATAGTTTCACTTCCCTAAATCCACATTACCTTTGAAAAATGACTTCTGATTGCAAACTTATCCCTTTTAACTGGATAGTGTTGTAAAGTTTCCAGAGCATTTTATACCACCATCTTAGTAGCTTAGCAAAATTCTGAGACTGGTCAAGTTAATCTATTTATACTCATTCTATAGCAGATGCCACTACCTGTCTGTTGCTTTGTTGTATTATAATAGCTTGTGTTTTGCTATGATGCTGGTGTTGTGCCACCGGTATTTCAAATACCAGCAGAGTCACTTATGGTAGAAGTCACTTTCAGTGAGCTTCCAGAATAGGAAGATAGACCTGATGATCTCCTTCTGAAAATGAGCTAATGAAAGCCTTATCAAGTACACCACAATATTATCGGGTACAGTGCTGGAGTCCTGGTGGGGCACAGCTGGTTAAAGCACAAAGTCAGTTTGAACAACAAGGTCGGTGGTTCAAGTTCATTAGCCACTCCTCAGAAACCCTACACAGGTTGCTATGGGTTGGAACCAACGTGATGGCACTCAACAATAACAACAGCAGCAGTGCTAGAAGATAAACTCCCTAGGTTGGAAGGCACTCAAAACACTAAGGGGCCACAACAACGGCCGTGAGAATTCCAAGGTCATGAGGATGGTGCAGAGTCAGGTGGTGTTTTCTTCTGTTGTGCACAGGATCACCATGAGTGAAAACTGATTCAACAGCAATACACAACATAGCAGAAGAAAAGGAAGCTCAAAAAGCCCTGAGCTCTAGAGGAACCTACATGCAGCACATAGTTAGGAGATGGGAGAGCCCAGGTTTTCTTGTTTCTCTTTTACATTCCTCTTCCTTTATTTTTTGAGGGAACTTAGCACTTAAATCTATCCAGGATTTCCTGATACTCCTACACCACCTGATAAACAGTCATATATTTATTAATTTATTCAGCAGGTCCCTTTATCATATTTCCTAAAGTATCAGAGTCTTGTCTTAATGATCTTGTGAGTTTGTGTTCATCTTCCAAATGCATTCAGTCATTCCACAGACATTCATTAGAGTCTTCTATGCAGTGTGTGAGGCACTGATATCATGGACACAAAAATAAATCAGACAGTCCCAACCTTCATGGCTCTCACAATCCAGAGCAGGGATTGTAATCTTTGTCTTAAAGATAATATTTTGGGTTTTTCAAGTCATGTTAACTGTCATAACTACTCAACTCTGCCATTGTGGGACAAACTTGGTCATAGATAATATGCAAATGGCATAGCTGTATTCCAACAAACTTTACTTACAGAATCAGTGGGCGGGATTTGGCCCTTTCATCTAGAGGGAGCTTCAAAGAAGAAATATCCGCAGTGAGACAATGTATGTGCTTGGATTGTGTGTCAGTAACTTGACTCTTTCCTATCTAAGAATGGAATTTTTCTCTTATGGCTAAAATTTCCTAAAATCACTTTCTCTCATGACTCTGCATTGGAGGTGAATAAGAAACTGGTGTAAGATTTGGAAGGCAAAAGGAAAGCTGAGGTCATTAATTAAGAAGGGTGTAATGGTCAGGCATGATGACAAATAGACAGAAATAATACCCAGAAGACCGACTTGTGCTTTCTCTCATCCTGCATCCATCTCATCTTCCTGATTATTGACTAACAGTGTCCCCAAGTTCACCACAGGCTACTCAGTTGTTGTTAAGTTCTGTCAAGTCAATTCTGACTCTGAAGAGTGATGGGTGAGTTTGAACTACCAACCTTCAGTTCAAACTGACCTTGCAGTCCAGTGCATTATCTGACAGCACCACACCAGGACTCCTATAGAGAGATTCTATAGAGACAACAGCTTTCACTGAGGCAGCAGCTCCTATATGTCTCTCTAGCACTTCCTCCTGTGGAGTCTCATACGTGCCACACATAAATGGCATCTCAGATTTTCCTACAGGTTTAAGCTGGGTTGATGGGTGAATGGATATGGGTTGATGGGTGAATGGATCGTAAGTAGATAGGTACATATGTAGCGAGTGATTTTTGCTGTTGTTAAGTGGAGTCCAGTGCTTATCCTATAGTCCTTAGGTACACAAAAAAAGCACATAGATGAATGAATAAACTGTAATCAATGAAAAAATTTAACAATGAAATATGAATGGTCATTTAGGCAAAGACCTAGACAAGTGCAGAATATATCTGAGGCAGGATTCCGCTCAGGTTTCATAAGTCAGGCAAATCAGGCAAACTCCTCTCCTTGGGATATGCTTCTACAGGAAAATTCATTAATCCTTTTAAAGTGCTTTAAAAGAGTCGATACACTACATAAATGCAACAGTAACAATCATCATCATAACTCCTTGTACTTAAAAACACATTGGATTCAAACCAATAATAATTATAATCATAATGTGCTTAACTAGCAAAAAAATTCTACCTGGATGATACTATAAACAGACTTGGGTTTTGCTTCCACTTCCATTTCTTTATTTTTGACTTTCTAAAGATGTCTCTGGCACAATTTTCCCAAGGGTTATATTCAGGAAAGAAGGCTGGGGGTACGACCATACCCTTACTGTCATGTTTGCATGTGAAGATGTCTGCTTACGTCTCCTCATTGATGGTATACATGTCCCAGTGTGACTACTGTTACTTCAGTGGTTGTCATTTCACATTTATCTTCATTTCAATGTAAACATTGAGCACTGCCATAAGTTTTACAGTTTGAAAAGCATTGTCCCTTTATAGATGTTTAAAGTTGTTATAGTAAAACCCTGATATATGGAGTAAGTGGGGCACCAAACATTCAGTTACATAAAATACAGATTGTGTTAATGTGAATTTAATGCATAGAGAATTGTTTAGTTGGTCTTCTACTTACCGTGTGGAAGGGGGAAAAAAAAAGATGTTCTCACTTATTATATGCATAGAAAATAAACAAATTTTACAAACAAAACATGCGGTAAACACTGGACCGGAAAAATCCAGTGGGCAGAGGATCGGTCTGAAACTTCAGTAGGGTTATACCTAGAGTAAGGAGCTCTGGTTGCATGGTGTTTACGAGTCAGACTGATAACTTCAAGGTCAGCAGTTTGAAACTAACAGATGTTCCATAGGAGAGATGAGGCTTTCTGGTCCCATAAAGATTTCCAGCCTCGGAAATCCTATAAGGCTTGCTATGAGTCAGAACTGACTCAGTGGCACACAACCACCACCACCATACCTAGAGTAACCAGAAAAGTTCTAGTGTTACCTGCTTTACTTTCAAAAGTGTCCCAGTAAGGACACTAAGTTTTATAGTCACTTCACATTATGACAATAGCTTATTTCACATTATAACAATTATGTCTACAACTGAGTTTTACCATACTGTTTCCGTTTTACAGATGCAAAACTGAGGCTCAGAGAAGTTAAACTATGTGACTAAGATGCCTGCACAAGTGTTTGCTCATAGCTAGAACTAGAAGTCAGTACCAGTTTCCTACATGACCTTATGAATTACCTACTACTAACTATAATTATTCATCACTCAGCAAACATTATCCCTACTTCATAAAGATGGAATGCTATAGCTTGGCTTATCTTTCTTCTATTTTGGGTTTTATGGACACTGTATTTTAATATGATGGGGCCTCAAAAGTTCATGGAAAAATTCCATTACTTTTTTTTTAAGTTTTTATTGTGAATTATGTGGGTTTACATGCAAGAACATCAGTTTTACATTCATCCTGTTATATTTCGTTTCATTGCAATGATTACAATCCCCTCCATGCGTCATCAAATAACCAAAGGATACACCCCACAGGGCTACCCCCCAGTCATCAGCACACAGCCCCTCTCCAGCCCTGAGTCCAGTGTCCCCAGCTGCTCCATCTGTCCACGTCATTGTCTCTATCTCTGTTTCTGGCACCACTGCTTCTCTGGATAGGGTCCCACACTCATACTCCATTCTTCTCAATTGATGGTCCCAAGGACCTCCACTCCTGGACT
Organism: Chrysochloris asiatica; assembly: GCF_000296735.1. Taxonomy (NCBI): domain Eukaryota; kingdom Metazoa; phylum Chordata; class Mammalia; order Afrosoricida; family Chrysochloridae; genus Chrysochloris; species Chrysochloris asiatica. The sequence goes on along the minus strand of NW_006408548.1, from coordinate 5,901,698 downwards.
TCAAAATCAATCACTCCCCTCCTTTTGTTAAAAAACATCAAAACCATCTACCTTTACATTTCTGCCCCTCACAGACAGTCCTTATGGCAATTATTCACTATTGTAACACAAAAGTCTTATCCCCATGTCCTTTCATTAACCCCATCCCAACCATTCAGATTGGAAACCATTCAGTGGAGATTCTAAGTTTCCCTGCTCCATCTGGAACTAGGCTCCCTCTTGAAAGCTGTAAGCCAGTCATTTCTTGCTTTTATAGCCCCCCCCCCCCATTTTGGGTAGCCAATGTCTAAGTTGTCCATCCCTGTCAACCCTGTGTACTAAGGGGATAGGAGTGATCCTCGCTGTAAAGATTTGTTCCCTTTTTTGAGCTACTACATCCACAGGTATAAGTAAAGTTCATCAAATTATAGTGGGTTACTCTTTTTTTCCCTCTTCTTTCTTCTTCTAGCCGAGTTCTGATCTTCCAGCTATTGAAGCCAGTTCAAGTGGATACTATCTGCAAGTATGGGTGTTCCTGTACATCTCCCCTTACTTCATATCAACTGGACACTTCACTCTCCACTCTAGTCCTCTGTGGCCGTGTCACTGCCTCTGGGCCCAGGAGTCCCCAGGTCTTGCCATACTGCTGGCCAATCAGATCTCCACCTGGGGTCACAGGAGTCTATTGAATGTGGTCGGATTTAGCTCCAAACTTCATTGCTGTTTATCTCCCTCTTCCCCTTATCGGTGACCAACATGGTCACCAGCCAGACCACATGCCTGCTTGTGTATTCTCTTGTGTCTTAGTCTTGGAAGGGAGTTTGCTCTGAGGGGACCCGACCACTTGCCTTGATGGCTCCCAGGTGGATGGCTTGTTTATTCTTATAGTAAACAATCAGACTTCTGTTATTGTTTTTTTTTATTTTTCCTGCCGGTCTTTCTTTCACAAAGTATCTGCTGTTCTTTTAGCCACTGCAGGCTGGTCTACTTGTCCTTTCAAGTGGAAGTTTCCCACCTCAGATGATTCTGGATGGGGTTCAGGATTCCACCTATGGTCTTATGCAATGCAAAGGCCCCACAGGAAGCCTCTTTCACTGGGCAACTTCTAGTCCCCTTTAAGGTATTCCAATCAGTTATAGGTTGAAGACAGACTTACAAGCTTTCTATTGTGATGTTTCTGGCTATTCCTTTCTCTCCCCTCAAATGTCTATTTTACAATGGTATGCAAGGGAAACCAAGATTCAAAAGACAGCCAAGCATCTTAACATTATTTCCTTCTTTTACCCATTCAAACCATGTCTCAATCCCTGTATCCCAGAGCCCTGTTGTTCCAAGGTTGTGCGTACATCATCATTTACCTCTGTCTCACTTGGCCCATGCAAAACTGCCTAACTGTTCTCCCATCCCCTTCTTGTGTATTGCACCCCTGCCCCTGCCCCCAAGCTACCCTATGTCTATTCCCTATCCTGTGCTCTATATTTCCTTTCCATTCTCTGCTCCCCTCATCCCATACATACTGATGATCAGCAAATATTTTTTTTTTTCCCCATTTTAGGGTGAGTTCTTTTTCTTAATCTTTTACATTAATGGTCCTATGCGGTATTTTGCCTTTCATGGACCAATGGGCCTCTTCCTCTCTCTGCCATGGTAAAATGGTGGGCTCAACGCTGGACTCTACAGGGGGTGAGCGCCCACCACCTAAAGGTATCCAGGCTGGGCAGAGAAGGTGCAACAGGGAAGAGGAGGAAGAAATGTGTAGAACCCCCTGACACCTCCTTTTACAGATATCCCTGCACTGGGTTTTAGTGCAGGTTCACTGTGTCAGTCAAGCTGTGGCCCTGCCCTCTGAACTCAGCCCAGGTGGGGTGACCGCAGAGGGAGTCTGTGTCTGGATCCATTCCTAAATCACAGTATTTTCCTTTATGCCATGATTTTTCCACCGGTGGGTGCAGGAAACTGACACCCTGCACCTTATGCTTGATCCAGAGCTCTGGGCTGTTCCATGAAAGCAGCTTCTCTCTATAGGTATTCAGCCCCTCCCCCACAAAGCCTGTCCTACCTGACTCTGCTTCTGCTGTTTCCAAAACCAGAAGCCCCTCCATTACTTTTTAATTCTGGTTTTTGATGAACTTTCTGAACTCTCTTCATATATTTACAGTGAAAGCATAATAGACATTATGTTTTACGTTCTCACCCAACATTACAATATGTTGTCATTTAGGATTAGAAATGACTGAAACATGATAAAGATTCTCTCTTTTTCAATTAAGAGATGTCTAAAGGTAGACAATCTAAATTGCTATAGTTGTTTCACAGCTATCAGTCATCTTACTTGTGTCCTGTGCCATCCTAGAACTTGGTTTTCCTCATGAAGATGCCTCATGATCCAAAGATGGCTGCTGAAGTTCCAGTTTTCACATCTGTGAATCTGGAAGCAGGAAGAAAGGAGGGAAAGGCAAAGAGGGATTTATTTCAGCTAAGTTTGTTTCTATTTATCAAATGTCACAGATATCTAAGTCAGCATTTTGATTGATTGGTCATAGCTTACTCATACTACATACACAGCTGTTAAGAAAGCTTTAAAATGTATTCATTGAGGTGAGGTCATACTGCCTCAATAAAATTTAGATTTTGTTTTTATTGAATCCTGGTGTGGCACTGTGAGTTAGTGCACTGGACTGCAAAGTCAGTTTGAACCACAAGGTTGGTGGTTCAAGCTCACCAGCTGCTCCTTGGAAACCCTATACATATTTGCTATGGGTGAGAACCAACTCAACGGCATTAAACAACAACAAAAATTATTAGTTTCTGTCACAACAGAGTTGCACAACAAACCACCTTAAAATGGAAGCATTTATTTCTCATTCAGGTGTCTTGGTTCTCCCTGGCCTCACAGATTGAAGTTGGTCTTGGCAGGCCTTTATTTCATGTTATGACTTTAATTCAGCTCCATACCACTTGACTCTCATTCTTTTGGAACTAGAGGATGCCTGAAGTGAGTTATTGTCAGGATCATGGCACAGGTGCAACAGATCAAGCCGAGTCATACTAAACTATTTCAAACCTTTGTTTCATGTCCATTAATGTCTCACTGGTCAAAGCAAGGCCAAAGTCAAGGAGAAGAAAAGTATATTTTATCTATCATGAGACAGAAGGCAGGGTCACAGCCAGGCTGATACAGCTCAAAAGCCATGGAGCGACTTGTGGAAAAAGAGGTGTGATTTTTTTTTTTTTTTTGTACTTTTTCCCCCTCCTCTCCCCTGTGCACCCTCTCTGCCCAGCCCAGATGTCTTCAGGTGTGTGGGAGTGCATCCCCAAAAGATGGTCCAACATTGTGCCCACAGGGTAAAATTTTCCCATGGCACAAAGAGGAAGTCCCTGAAAGCCCCAGCAGTTCTAGAAGCTAATCCTTTGGTGACTTCTTATGATATCTGACTCTGGGATTTAGCCCTAAAGTTGACTCTCCTACTTTGGTGGGAGCCTTTAACTATTATGGCCTTAACTAACAAGAGACAGCGGGTCTGGCCATACATCCAAATTGTATTTGCACTCTGTAAAACCACAACATAAAAGGCAAGAGCCAACACCTGCTACTATATACAAGGATGCAGTCATTTTGAGAATTACGCTGTGCATACGCAGATACCTAAATGATCTTCAGTGATAAAATTGTGAACAGTCTTACTTCCATTCATTTCTCAATATCTGTTTGCACACCTCCACAGTGGTGACTGGGAGTACCCTGAGTGAGCAGACACCCCCACTTACCGATGGAGGTTTCTACTGTGCATGCATACAGACCTGCACAGAAAAGGCTACTAGATAGTCTGCTATAGTTTTGTTTTTGTGTGCTGATTTTTGTTTTTGTTTTACTTTTGTTTCTGTTTTTTGTCATTTGGGTCTTACTTTTTTTCCTGGGGTGGGAACTTTCTCTCCTTATGTTACCCAAGAAGAGACAGCAATTGTGGTCATATAGCCAAGCTACAAGCATAACCTATAATATCTCACCATCTGGACAGGAGCCATTACCAACTGCTACATAGTACATAGATAGCCAACACTTGCTAAGATTTCTTGCAGTTGAGTAATGAGAGATATGAAAAGGGAATCCTATATACAGATCACATCCACCAGGAGACAATCAGTAAGCTTAACAATACAGCAACATGCATTTATTTAATCATTGAAAACATAACTAACTATTGAAAATGTCCAAGAAACAACCAAAGATTTCAGCACATGTCCAGAAACGGAAAAGAGTAACTGAGATAAGTGAGCTGGAGTCACGCATAGACTTCCCATTAGAAGGAGAGCAGGCTTTGGATCAGCCTGAGAACGAATTCAGAAGAATGATATTCACACACATCCAAAGGCTTCACAGAAGGGTGGAGGGAAATATAGAAGAAGTCAGGAAAGTGCTACAGGAGCAATCAAACAAGATAGATACATCATTGGAAACAATTCCAAACCTGCAAAAAGAGGTCCAAATGATTAATAATAAAATATCAGAAATGGACAATAAACTGAAGGGAAAAGGAGTAGAATAGAAAAGATGGAAGTCAGAACTAGTGAGCTGCAAGACAAATCTCTCAATTTTGCTAATATGGGAGAGCAAGCAGAAAAAAAGGATAAAAAAAACTCTGAAGAGCGTCTAAAATTCATGTTGGACAACATGAAGAGAAATAACTTAAGAATTATTGGCATTCCACAACAGGAAGAATCACAGAAATCCACAGAGGAGATAGTTGAGGATCTACTGGAAGGAAATTTCCCTAACATCTTGAAGGATAAGAAGATAAACATTCAAGAAGTTGAATGAACTCCAGGAAGGATAGACCCCAAAAGAAAATCATCAAGACACATCATAATCAGGTTCTCCAAAATCAAAGACAAGGAGAGAATCCTAAAAGCAGCCTGGGAAAAGAGAAGTGTTCCTTACAAAGGCAAGCAAATCAGATTGAGCTCTGATCTCTCAGCAGAAACCATGCAGGCAAGAAGGCAATGGGGAAACATATATAAAACCCTGAAAAGAAAAAAACTGCAAACCAAGAATTGTCTACCCAGCAAAGTTGTCAATCAAACATGATGATGCAATCAAAACATTCCAGAATAAATAAAAGCTAAGAGGTTTTGTCAAAGCCAACCTAGTACTTCAAAACATCGTAAAGGGAGTTATTTGAACTTAAAATCAACAAGAACAGAAAACAACCAGAGATTTACACATGTGGCAACACTACCCGGAACTCAGTCAACAGATATCAGAGTCCAGAACGGAACAAAATTGCAACAATGAATTCAGAGGACCTGGGAGGTCAATGAAAGATCAAAATATAACAATGTCCAAGAAGGGGAAAATATAGGAATAGAGATCCAGGTGGTGAGGAGGTCAGGTAGATTGCAGGATAAAATAAACTGACTTAAATGGAGGGGAAAGTTAGTAGTTTATACAGTAGTATCAAAGAAAGTTAAAACTTCACAACATCCCATGAAAATGATGATCCAGGAAGAACATGGAGATATTAAAACTAAGAAAAACTGACAAGAGAGAGCACAAAAAACATGACCTCCACACAAGAAGGCATGCAACAAAGGAACCAACAGCACCACAAAAAAACTAATATAATGACAGCATTAATTCATACTTATTGATCATTACACTGACTGTCAATGGATTAAATGTACCAGTGAAGAGACAGAGAGTGGCAGATTGGATAAGAAAACAAGACTCTTCAATATGCTGCCTGTAAGAGACACACCTTACACACAAACAAAAAAAAAAAAAAAAAAAAAAAAACCTAAAAGTTAAAAGATGGAAAAAATATTCCAAGCTAACTGCAATAATCAACAAGCATGAGTGGCAATACTAATCTTGGATAGAATAAACTTTTAGGCAAAAACCAGCATAAGAGATAAAGAAGGACACTTTATCTACCATGAGACCATGAGACCACAGCAAAATAGTTAATGGGACTTCAACCTACATAAGCAATGCACAAGTTTCTATTTTTCCACAGTCTTTCTCCTACTACCTTATTACCCTTGACCATCTTTTCCTTTTCTACATACTGGCATCTTATCTCCAAGATGAATAATGGCTAAATTGTAAAACTCATATTGTTGTTATTGCTAAGTGTCATCTAGTTGATTCTGATTCACAGCGACCCTGTAGGCTTGAACTACTGACATTGTGGTTAGGAGTCCAGTGCTTATCCTACAGCATCTCACCAAGACTCCATAAAACTCATAGGCTCACCCAAAAGTTTGTCTATAACAAGCATGAGAGTATTCTTGGAAAATCTGAAAAATGATTCTGAGATACGGGGCTGGAAGGAGGTGGTGAAATCCACAATAGTGCCTAATCTGCTGGGTAAGGACAGAAAGAAGAAACTGAAACCTGGCTGTGAAATCCCACACTGACAAGATGACAAGAGATCCTATCATGTGATTTGCCCTTTTGAGTTTAGTTGGGGACCAGATCCTACCAGTATCCTTGGGAAAAATTCAACCTAGATTTACCTTGGAAACCCAAGTCAGGGATAGCTGACAAAAGGGAACTGAAAAGAAGAAAAATGATGAGGGGAACTCATAAGATGCTAGTGGACTGTGTATCACCTATGCCAAACATATCACAGTTCATGGATGTTGTTGTTATTTGTCTTTGAGTCTGTTCTACCTCAGTGACACAACAGAATGAAACACTGCCCAGTCCAGCACCATATTCATAATTATTATGTTTGACCCCTTGCCAATGTCACTGTGTTAATCCCTCGCCTTGGGGATATTCTGGTATTTCACTAACCCTCCATTTTAGCAGCATGATATCCTTCTCCAGGGACTAGTCCCTCTTGATAATATGTCCGACGTATGAGACATGAAGTTTGGCCATCCTGGCTTCTAAGGAGCATTCTGGTTATTTTTCTTCCAACACTGTCCATGGTACTTTCAATATTTGTCTCCAACACCATAATTCAAATACATCAATTTTACAGTCTTCCTTATATTGTTCAACTTTCATATAAATATGAGGTTATTGAAAATATTGTGACTTAGGTCAAGCACATCTTAATCCTCAAACTGACATCTTTTGTCTTGAACACTTTAAACAGGTCTTGTGCAGCAGATTTGCCTAATACAGCATGTTGTTTGATTTCTTGGCTGCTGCTTCCATTAGTGTTGATTGTGGGTTCAAGCAAAATGATCTCTTTGACAACTTCATTTTTTTTCTCCATTTATTATAATGTTATTTATTGGTCTAGCTGTGAAGAATTTTGTTTTCTTTGCATTAAGATGCAATCCATATTGAAGGCTGTTGTCTTTGATTATCATCAGTAAGTATTAAGTTCTCTTTACTTTTTTCAAGCAAGGTTGTATTATCTGCATATTGCAGGTTGTTAATGAGTCTTTCTCTAATACTGATGCCATGTTCTTCTTTATATAATCCAGTTTCTTGGCTTACTTGCTCAAAACACAGATTGAAAAAATTTGGTGAAAAGGATACACACCTTTCCTGATTTTAAACCATTTAATAGCCTATTGTTCTGTTCTAACAACTATCTCTTAGTTTATGTACAGTTTTCTCAATAGCACGGTTTACTGTTCTGGAATATCCAATCTTTGCATAGCTTGTCATGATCCACACAGTTAAAAACCTTTGCATAGTCAGTAAAGCACAAGTAAACGTCTTTCTGGTATTCTCTCCACTCAGCCAAGATCAATATGATGTCAGCAATGTCTTTTTTCTGAATCCATCTTGAGTTCCTTTCTATGTCTGTTGCAACCATTTTCAAATTATCTTTACAAAATTCATAATCCATGATGTTAGCAATATATAACTTATATGGACTTATGTATAAGTTGGCACTTATGTATAAGTTGACACAGTGTATACTATATATGAAAATTCCATTATCTTCTGATTCCAATTTTCCATGAACTTTTTGAAATCCCCTTATATATTTCTCTGAAATATCTACTCTCCCAATACAACAAAGACAGCCTTGCATATCAATACCTAATTATTTCCTTTTGTGAATTAACTAATAATGTATATTATTGTTTGCCAATATTGAATATGGTTTATGTGGCACTGTAGGATAACAGTGCTAAACTTTTGCTAATCAAAAGGTTGGAGGTTCAAACCCACCAGCTGCTCCTGGAAAACCCTATCTATACAGGGTCACTATGAATTGAAACTGACTCAATGGCACAAACAAGAACATTGGATATGTAATTATGTAAGGTACTTACAGCGGAATGATTAAATCAGTCTTAGAAGAGGGAAGAGTGAGACTTTGGTTCACTTAACTTTGGATACATTGTCAGGAAAGACCAATTGCTGAAAAGGACATTTTGTTTGGTAAAGTAGATCAGTGAAATTGAGAGTATCCTCAACAGATGGACTGACAGAATGCAGGTGACAGCATCCGCAAGTACTGAGAAGCTGTGGCCCTGTGACAAAATGGATGAAAATCTAACCCTGAGGCCCTCCTCAGGATTGCAAGCCATGGACCCTGAGGGCCAAGGAAATGACCTCCTGAAGTCCCAGGTTCATAAGCTTTTTTCGAACTCACTGGATGGCTACCTCTGTACAATTCCTTCTAGTCTCATATTGTTCATTCTGTACTTGTTCTTCATGCTCTTAACTCTGGTAATTGTAGCTTCTGGGAAAATGGTTTCTTTTGATATGAATGTACTTAATGCCTCTTTTAATGGCACTAATTTGAATGTCACTGCCTTAAAAGTATTAGCAGTGCATGAGGTCTTGGGAACAGATCTCTTTGAGGAACAGGCAGTGGCCACCTGGGAGGAATGTCAGAACTGCTCATTATCCAACTATTTAGTTATGTTTGATATTAACTTAAAGCATGGACTTTTGATGTCCATAAACAACAATGGGACAGAAACCCCTTCTAGAGCTGAGGCAGTAAAGCTTCCTCAAATGACTCAGGAAAAGCAGGAACAAGTATAATGAGATTATGAGAAAAGGTTTTGGAGAAAAACTGCCCAGAATTTGCAATTGGAATGGAATGGTAAATTCCGGGAATATTTGATTAAAGGACGATAGTGGCAGCCCCCTCAAGCCGCCCCCAGGTATAATCAGTTTAATCCAGACGCTCTTCTCCCCCCTGAGGGTATAGTAAACATTGTAAAATTTGGATATGGAACCCGGAATGAGGAAAAGGAAGGTGGAGGAGAAACTTCACCTTCATTAGAAAGGTTAAAACCTGTTTCTCACCTTCCCTGGAGCTACAGAAGAAAGGAAGAAAGTATTATTAGTCAATTGTTGTTGTTGTTAAGTGCCGTCGAGTCGGTTCCGATCCATAGCGACCCTGTACAGGGTTTCCGAGGGTGTAAATCCTTACGGGAGTAGAAAGCCTCATCTTTCTCCCGCGGAGCAGCTGGTAGTTTCGAACCGCTGACCTTAAGGTTCGCAGCCCGATTCGTAACCACTACGCTACCAGAGCTCCTTCTGTAATAGCTTTCTTGATCTTTTCATATGGAAAAAAGGATTTTAGATTATCACGAGAAGCATGATGCCCTTGATAAGCTATTTTAAGATAAAACTTGTGAATCATCGTGTCCTGTCTCAAAAGAACAACCACATTTTTTTCATTTTTCTCTTTTGTGTCAAGTTCCTCCTTGATAAGAATAAAAGACTGGGGTAGAATTAGCTCTGTGTGCATTCTTGGCAGCAGAACTATATGCCTGTCAGTTTGCATCCACTCTGGTCTCCGAGTGTTTCTTTCTCTTTCGCCTCTCCAGACATCCCACCTTCGTGTACTCACTCCCTTGTCAAGGCTGGAATCTGGCAACAGAAGAGCCAGAACAGGGTAATCCAGTATACAATCATGAAGACGGCACAGCCCAGGGTAAAGTTTTGTTGTATTATACATTAAGGCTGCCATCAGTTGGAGCCAACCTGACAACCATCAACAACAATACCACATACCATGGAGTTGGTGCTCAATGACATCCAGTCAGTTCCAACTCATACTTATACTCTACAGGGTTTTCCAAGAAGTGGCTAGTGGGTTTGAACCTCCCATCTGTGGTTAGCAGTCCAGTGCTTATCCTACAGTGTCACACCAGTATGAATGTATCACAATAGATTTATTTCTCTAAGGTAAACATTTAAGTGTTTCCTTTATTTTTTTCCTGCTGCAAACAACAGTGTAAGAAGCATTCTTCTAAACATAAACCTACTGCTCACTTATTGACTATCTTGTTATCCAGCATTTCAAATTTATTGCAATAGTAAACAATCAACTATCATATTATGTTTTGCATTAACAAGGTGCCAGCCCAGACAAGAGGTAAGGGAGTAGGAAGATGAAGTTTGTGAGAGATAGTGAGGCCATTCAGGTCACTGGTGGCTTGTGTTACCTGGGTTGAATAGATGAGCTTGCCCCTGCTTCTGGTGAGCACTGGATAGATAGGCAGGAACACAGGGGTGGCTAGGTTATGAAGAAGTGATGGGAGCCAGTGTTGAAGGAGTCAGATGGGGGCCTCAGAAAGCTCTTCTTCCAAAGAGGCCTCTCTACCACCCTCACAGTCTCTGATGGGCCAGGTAGCCAGGCCTCACCTATCCCAGGCAACCCCTGTCTTGGGTTGGTGGGGCTGGAAGGTGGAGAGACTGGGCAGTGGTATCTGTTTGGAGGTGTGGAGCACAGCCATGGGGGGAGAGCCCCTGATGCTGTTCTGCAGGAGGCAACATCCCCTGCCAACTGCCATTTCCAAGCCTCCCATGGGCTCCATGGTGGTGGGAAAGTTGTAGTGGGGAAGAGGGTCCTGCTGCATCACACACATCACAAGATGCAACAGTGTTGTCCTATAGGCAGAGAATGATGAAGAGTGGGGATGCTGATGCCAAAGATAGTTTATGGCCCCACTCTGGGACACAATCAGTTTTTACATAATGCTTGGTCTTTAGTATTTAACCAAGTCAATAAGTAAGGAGTATTTCTCCATCCTTATATCATGCATGAAAGTAAATCCTAGATGTAAAAACATTAGAAGCAAATAAACCTGAATGTAGATAAAAATAGAAAGAATTAGAAAAAAAAATTTTAAAGGATTGCTTAAATACCTTGGGAGTATAGATAGCTTTTATAAACATGACACAAAACCATCCCATGGATAATTTTGTTTCATAGAACTTCTATATAGATAATATAAACTTAAAAGATAAATACACTTAAAGCTAATATTTAGAATGTGTATCACAGGCTAACAGTCAATATTAACTTTATTTAAGTAGCTCCTATAAATTGACATTTAAAATTAATAATTCAATAGAAAAATGAGCAAAGAATATGAATTGCTAACACTCAAAAAAAAACACAAATGGGAAATTATATAGCAGGTTTTCCAACTATAGGCTAGTGCCTAGTGAATAAGAAAATGCAAGTTAAGCCAACAATAAAATATAACTTTAATCAGTTTTAAAGCTTAAAAGTATTGGTAGCATTTACAGTTGGTGAGAATTTTTTAAAACAGGCACTTCCATATTCCTAGGAGAATGAAGCATTAGTACAATTTATTTTGCAGAATAACTGAGAGCTATTTATGGAAATATTATCTAACAATCCAGCGGTTTCAGTCCTAGCATTGCCTCCTACTGAAATACACCAAATGAGCATAGAAATACACACTAGCATACTTACACTCATAGGATATTTATTGACACATTATATGTAGAAGAAAAAAGAAAACCGAATGGCAGTGACTTAAGCAACCTTTGGAGAAAAGCAATACTATGGGATATTCTGCAGCTATTAAAAGAAGTGGTGTATGTCTATGTAATCTAGCTCAGACAAATTTCACATAGTTTTTAGAGCTAAAAAATAAGGTGTCCAAAATTATGTTTGTATGTTTGTTTTCCATTTTAAACACAAGTTCCCTAGGTGGTGGCACAAATGTTTTGTGATCATCTACTAACCTAAAAGTTGGCAACTATGAGTCAGAACCAACTCGAAGGCACTTAACAACAACAACAACGAGCGTGATTGAGACTGATAGAATCCCAGAGAGTATGGCATTTAGTCACCCGTAAGGTCTGAGCTCTGGTAGCGTAGTGGCTACGAATCGGGCTGCGAACCTTAAGGTCAGCGGTTCGAAACTACCAGCCGCTCCACGGGAGAAAGATGAGGCTTTCTACTCCCGTAAAGATTTACACCCTCAGAAGCCCTGTACAGGGTCGCTATGGGTCGGAACCGACTCGACGGCATTTAACAACAACAACAACAAGGTCTGAGGTGAACGTATCTCCATGGCTCAATTTTCAACTGAACGTTGTTGTTGTTATGTGCCACGGAGTCGATTCTGACTCATAGCGACCCTGTGTAGGGTTTCCTAGGCTGTAAATCTTTACGGGAGCAGAAAGCCTCATCTTTCTCCAGCAGGAAAGCTGGTAGTTTCGAACTGCTGTCCCTGAGGTTCGCAGCCCGATTTGTAACCACTATGTTAGCAGAGCTCCTTAACTGAACAACAGGCAGATCTATAAGGGAAACAATAACCGTATCAAGGTACAAACACTAGAAAAATCAAACATGAGATCAAAAAGGCAGGATTTAGCCAAAGACAAAGTTCAGAAAGATAAGGAAAGAGAAAAAAATGGAAATAGGAAACACAAGGAAGACGTGAAATAAGTGATGTTACATTGTAGGGATTACAATTAATGAGATGAAATAAAATGTGTATGAATTGTTGAAGGGAAAACTGCTCTGCTCGTAAACTTTCATCCAATTAAAAGTTTTAAAAAATATGTGTCATAGCCTAGGAAACATTATGGGGCTATTTACTCTTTTACATGGGCTGACTATGAGTTAAAAATTGACTGAACAGCACCTAACAACAAGAACAATGGGAAAAAAACACCAAAAACCCCCCACAATTGAATAGTTCTAATAGATAACATGATGGCTCGCTATGAGTCAGAATGAATTGGATGACAAGCAGCATCAACAAAAATGTGTGCAGATATTTATTCCATTTATCTAAAAACATTATAATGTTACATGTGTACAGTTGTTATGTGCCATCAAGTGAGTTCCAGCTCACACTTGTAGAAAAATTCTAGAGGGCTATATTCCAAAATTAACTCCTTTAAGACTGGGTACATTGGATTGGAATATAGACGAGAGCTGTTCTTCATATTTTCTAAATCTGTTGAGATTTTTTTTAAAACCTCTTTGCAACAGTGCATATATTTTTACACTTTAAAAAGTAAAGATTTACAGAAGTAAAATAATTTCTTCTAGTGTCTGACTTCTGTACCCCTGAGCAGGATGAGATTTTCCCAGTAACATGCTGGTAACCAGCTTGGCTGAGAAGAGTGCCATGTGTACCTCAGATTGTGTATCTCAAAATACATATTAGAATTGTATACCTCAAAATACATATTAGAATCCTAATCCTTTTGGGGAATAGAATATTTTCTGTTATGCTAATGAGGCCATATCAGTGTAAGGTGCATGCTTATATCTACTGACTTCTGAGTTATAAAAACAGATTAGACGCAGACATAAATACAGATAGAAGACACACTAGATGATGGTGGAAGCAAATGAATCTACAAACCCAAGAATTCCAAGAATCGTCATCGAATAGAAGCTGAAATAGACAAAGATGGACTTCCCCTTATATCTCGCCCATTGTTAATGAGTAAATGTTGACTCATGGTGACCTTCTAGTAGAGTAGAACTGCCCCATAGCATTTCCAAGGCTGTGATCTTCCCAGAAGCAGAATGCTACATTTTTCTCCCACAGAGCATATTTGAACCACCAATCTTTTATTTTAGTTGCAGAGATCTTAACCATTAGGCCACTAGAGCGCTTCTTCTCCTATATCAAGTGCCCTCAATTCAGATTTATTGTCTCCTAAATTGTGAAAATATAAATGTCTGTTCTTTAAAGCCACACACTTGCATTTCCATTACAGCAGTACTACATAATTAAGACAAAGGAGGAGCACTAATTTGCCCATTTTCATGGTGTAAATATTCCTACCATGTTCAATTTCAAGTCACTCACAAAATTCCTAAGTATTTAACATGAGCCCCCTCCCTCCACCACCATCACCATCGAGTGGATTCCAACCTTATAGGACAGTAGAATTGCTCCATAGGGTTTCCAAGATTGTAAGTCTTATAGAAGCAGACTGCCACATCTGTCTCCCATGGAGTGACTGGTGGATTTTGAACCACTGACCTTTCATTTACCAGCAGAGCATTTAACCACTACACTACCATGGTTTTTTATCTAACATCATAGATGTTCAATGAATCCATTTTGAAAATCAAGCGTTGAAAAGAACTGTACTGCCATGGTCTTGAATGAAAAAACAAAAAACAAGTAAGAGATTTCGCTCTGATGGAACGGAAACATTCCTGCTCACTGGGACAAGCCGCCTCAGCCCAGTTTATTCATGGCACATCCATCTCTCTCCCTGGCTCACTGCTGAGCATTTACGGTTCAGGGCTTCTCAGGCTGGTGTGTTCACATCACAGCTTTGCAAAATCAATTTACTTTACCAAGTCTCTTAAAGATGCTTCTCCCATTAGAAGTAGGTCAGATGGTGAAAGGAAAATCTACCAGAAAGTGTTCCTTGTTCATTTCAAGCCCACACTGCCTCTGGTCAATTGAATTCTGAAGACAGCACTCAGAGGCAGAGAATCTGGGTGAACTTTACACCTATACAAAATGTTTCTCCAGACGGTAAGGTATGAGAGAGAGATGCCCTGCTTTCCAGGGCTTCTCAGCACTGCTGTAATGAACAAGCTGCCTGTCAATCTACCCAGCTAACCCCAAACCTTGTCACCCAGTAGATTCTGATGAAAGGTGATCACATGTGTACAGAGTAAAACTATTCCTAGGGTTTTTAAGTCTGTGACATTTCAGACGCAGATGACCAGGTCTGCCTTTCAAGGCACCTCTGGGTACCACCAACCTTCCAGTTAGTAGTTGAGAACTTGCTGTTTAAACCACCCAATTCAGAAAAAAAAAAAAAGGTTGGCTGTTGTATTGTTCAGTCAGAGCAAGATGGACAATGTCACCTTAACACCTGCAAGAACAATAAAACCTGCTGAGCCTCCACTCATCTTCCCACCCCAGCCTCCATCCTACATGTCATTAGTTCTCATAAACCATATAAATAAATTTGTCAAACTCTACCCACCAGCACCACTCCCACAAGAGCTGCCCCTTGTCCATCCTTTAGGACCAAGGTACACAGGAAGTAAACTGTCACCATCCATCAAGCAATTCAAGGGAAGAAACTTTCACAGGCACTTGGAAGTAGGCTCAGACTATTTGAACTGGGAATTTCAAAGTTCCAGCTACTCAAAGCATAATCTGGAGGCAGGGGCAGTGCTCCTACAACCCACGATGGATCTGAGAGGGGTCTTCAAAAGCATGTGACCCAGGACAGGGGACTCAATTGCTGAGGCAGTAATGATGTATTGTTGGGTGCTTTCAAGTCTATTCTGATTCATAGTGACGTCACATGACATATTATAATTGTCCCATAGAATATCATAGCTTTAATCTTTCTGGGAGCAGATCACCAGGTCTTTCTCCCAAGGAGCTGCTCAGTGGGTTTGAACAGTCAAACTTATGGTTAACTGCTGAGTGCTTAACCATTGAGCTACCCAGGCACTCTGGGAAAAAAATGATTGAGAGCTGAGAATTGTCACAAAAGTCAGAAATTCCAAAGGTTCAAGCCAGATTCATAAGAGGCCGTGGAACGAGGGACATCATTGGTGATGTCTAATGGATTTTGGCTGAAAGCAGAGACTATCAGAAAGATGTTTACCTATGCTTTATTGACTACGCAAAGGCTTTCAATTGTGTGGATAATGACCAAAGCTATGGACAACATTGCGAAATATGAGTATTCTGAAACACTTAATTGTGCTCATGAGGAATCTGTACCTGGACCAAGAGGCAGTTGTTTGAACAGAACATGGGAACACTGAATAGTTTAAAATTACAAAAGGTGTGCAACAGAGTTGTATATTTTCAACATACTTATTCAACCTGTATGCTGAGCAAATAATCCAAAAAGCTGGGTTATATGAAGAAAAATGTGGCATCAGGATTAGAGGAAAACTCATCAACAACATGCGATATGCAGATGATACAACCTTGCTTGCTGAAAGTTGAAGAGGTCTTAAAATATTTACTGATGAAGATCGAATACCACAGCCTTTGGTATGGATTGCATCTCAATGTAAAGGAAACAAAACCAAAAACCACCTGCCCAATAAACAACATTCTTATCAACGGAGAAAGATTGAAGTTGTCAAGGATTTCATTCTTCTTGGATTAGTCATCAACGCTCATGGAAGCAGCAGTCAAGAAATCAAAGGACATATTGCATTAGGCAAATCTGCTGCACAAGACCTTTTTAAATTGTTGAAGAACAAACATGTCAGCTTGAGGACTAAGGTGCGCTTGACCTGAACCATGTAATCTTGTATGTATGCAAAAGCTGGACAGTGAATAAGGAAGACCATAGAAGAATTGATGTTATGGTGTTGGAGGAGAGTATTGGAGGTGCTATGGGTTGCCAAAAGAACAGACAGATCTGTGTTGGAAAAAGTGCAGCCAACGTGCTCCTTGGAGGCCAGACATGTTGTCAGGAGGGACCAGTTGCTGGAGAAGGATATCGTGTTTGGTAAGGTGGAGGGTCAGACAAAAAGAGGAAGACCTCAGTGAAATGGATTGGCTGAGTGGCAGCATCAGTGGGTGCAGGCATGGCAACAATTGTGAGGTTGGCCCAGGACCGGACAGTGTTTCGTTCTGTTGTGCATAGGGTCACTGTGAGTCAGTACCGATGACACCTAACAACAACAACAACATATTATTTATAAGCATCTGTGCCTGTACTACAAGGTTGATAGTTCAAATCTAGCAGCTGCTCCATGGGACAAAAATGAGGCTTTCTTCTCCCATAAAGATTTACAGCCTTAGAAACTATGAAGCAGTTGTCTTCTGTCCTTCATGGTTGCTACGACGCATCAGAATCGATCTACGGCCAGTGGATTTGGTTTTTGGTTTGGTATTACACAAAAGGGCTTTGAAATGTTCTATTATCTTTTCATTCAAATTTTCCACAAACTTTTTGAAGTCCCCTTGTTTGTCTCTCCAAATCAGTGAGATACTGTTAACCAGTCACCTCTAAACCTTAAGAAGAAGAGTGACATTTTAGGTGAATCCACTCCCTGAAGACTGAATGAGTCCTGGTGTGGCACTATAGGATAAGCACTGCACTACAGTCAGTTTGAACCACAAAGTCGGTGATTTAAACTCACCATCTGCTATACAAGGTTACTAGGAGTCAGAAACGACTGGAGAGCGCTTAACAACAGCAATAAAACAGCTAGATGGAACCCAAATTCTAAAACAAATGATATTGATTCTCTATTTGCCATGCTGATCAATGGTTTAACTGAAGTCTCTTGCCTTGGCCCTAACCTATCCTCAAGTCTTTCTTCTCCTCCCTCTACAACCTGCACATTTTACTGCTCTCTCAGGAGAAAGACTTGCAGACAGAAAAGTCTGGAAAAAGAATAAGTGCCAAGGTGTTAATTGGGGTAATGAGTTAGCAGATAATCTATTTGCATATTTATGGAGCTTTTTCCGACTTTAATTTAACTTGAAAGTGTGATTAAGGAGGGAACTTAAAGCATCTAAATCAGGTCCCTTGGGAAGTTATAGAAGGCCTTTCAGGGTCTCCAAGGGAAAGCCTTGAACCTCCTGGCCATATTGAAATACCTGTAGGTCAGGGGTTGACAAACTTTGTATTGAGTCAATAGTTTAGCCTTCATGAACCTCAAGGCTTGTGTCACAACTGTTTGGCTCTACTAGTTTTGCTGAAAATCAGCCATGGTGTTGTTGTTCAGTGCTACTGAGTTGATTTTGACTCATAGCCACCTCATGTGACAGAGTAGCGTCATAGGGTTTTAATGACTTTAATCTTTACGAAAGCAGGTCTTTCTCCTCTAAAGCTGTTGGGGTGTATTTGAACCAACCGCTCTTGATTAACTTGTTGTTGTTGTTGTTAAGTGCCTTCGAGTCGGTTCCGACCCTAATCACTGATAATACAATATAAATTCAATGAGAAAATGAAAGAATGGGCACTTTTTTTCCCGATAACACTTTTTTAACAAAACCAGGTTACAGTCAAAATTTGGGTTTGTTCACTCCTATTCTAGAGAGCCTTGGTGGATTACGCATTAGGCTACTAACCACAAGTTCAGCAGTTCAAGTGCAGCAGCTGCTATGGAGGAGAAAGGTGAGGCTTTCTACTTCCATAAAGAGTAAAAGCCTAGAAAACCCTCTGCAGGGGCATTGTGAGTCAGAACCTACTCAAGGGCACACAAGCACCACCATTCTACATTCTTACATGCTCTTCTTCCCTCTTACTTTATTACTTCTATGAAACATGATCTTGATTCTCAGGTGAAGTTTTTCAAACATTGCTTGAAATTCTGACAAGGGACCTTCACAATTATTAATTGACATAACTGACATCATTAAATTCAGTACTTGGCATCAGTACTTGTCTACTGTTAAGCACTTGTCTACTAACCAAAATGTTAATGGTTCAAACCCACTGGAGCTTCAGCATAAGAAAGATGCAGCAGTCTCCTTCAGTACAGTGTTATCAACTTTAGAGAAATTTTACTTTATCCTACAGGATCTCTATAAGTTGAAATTTGACTAGATAGCAATGAGTTGAGTTTTGGGGTTATTTGGTCACATGAGACCTATTAAGATACCTTGTTATTTTAGATCCATTTTACACTTTCCTGTGTTTGAAAAGAAATTGTGTAGTACTTCACACTTAGGCCCTCATTCCCAGC
Organism: Chrysochloris asiatica; assembly: GCF_000296735.1. NCBI lineage: Eukaryota > Metazoa > Chordata > Mammalia > Afrosoricida > Chrysochloridae > Chrysochloris > Chrysochloris asiatica. The sequence continues at coordinate 5,882,853 of NW_006408548.1, read as the reverse complement.
CATATCACTTGGGAAGATACTTTGGCTTAGTGGCTAGAAAGATTATGGGTTCAGAAGTGAGACTACCAAGGGATATGTTAATTGTTGTTTTGTCATGGTGGTGTGCTATGGAGTTAGCTCTGGCTCATAGCGACCCTGTATAGGGTTTCCAAGGCTGTCAATCATTACCGGAGCAGAAAACCTCATCTTTCTCTCATGGAATGGCTAGTAGTTTCGAATTACTGACCTTGAGGTTATCAGCCCAACTCCTTTAAGCTATTGTAACAATTTTACCTACCAATCTGAAAGTAACTGAGCAAACTTGTTTATGTTTGTCATCCAATGCTATTAACAGGACCGAAACTGTTGCAGCCTCCACCATATGCAGCATCTTCAGGCACGGCAGTAGAAGAAGGGAGAATGTGGAAATTATGCATACACTCTACTATGCTTGAACCCAAAAACGGCACCCAGTACTTGTACTTACAGTCCATTAGTCATAGGTAGTCACATGGCCATCACCTCACTGTAAGGGACTCTGGGAGATGTGAGAGACCAGATGGAGCACTGCATATGCACTATGCTCCCTGCCATTGTCTCTTACTGCCTGCTTAGGAACTATATGACCTTGGACTAAGGCAGTTTCTTCCAATGTAAAACAATATAACAAGAGCCTCTGCCACAAGTACTGTAGTCATAAGAATTGATTGTCTAATTCTTCTAAACCATAGTGCCAGACACATAGTAAACATTTGACAAAAGTCAGTCATTATTTAATAATTATATGGGATGGCGTCCTGGAGGCTCAATGTCTGTGCTTTGCTAATAACCAAAATGTTGGCAGTGCAAACCCACTCAGTGACTCTATAGGAAAAAGACTGACAATCTGCTCCCATAAAGATTAAAACCAAGGAAATCCTATGAGGCAATTCTATTCTGTCATAAAATGTCATTATGAGTCTGAATTCTACTGTGTCGTATAATGTCACTGTGAGTCTGAATCTACTCAACAACAACTATGTATGTGGGAGTCTATAGGTGGTGCAAATATGCACAGCAGCTAACTAAAAGGTTGGTGGTTCAAGTTTACTCAGATGTTCCTTGGAAGAAACGTCGGGTTATCTACTTCCAGAAATTAGTCATTGAAAACCCTGTGGAGCATAGTTCTACTCTGACACACTTGCGATTACCATGAGTTGTAGTCAACACAATGGCAACTAATTTTTAATAGTCTTTTTTTTTTTTTTTTATTTCCCCCAGAGAAGGACACTAAGGCCCAGAAAGACAACAGATTGGCCCAAGGTCAATCCGTTAATTGGTGATGCTGTCAAAACTAACTCTACATCTCTGAGCTCCAAGTTTCTGGCTTTCTTCACTGATACCCTATTATGTCTTTTTGGCAGAGTTTACCGAGACTACATATTTGGCATTGACATCCTGCAAACTCCGGAGTACAATGTCTATACAAGAGTGCACAGCCTCCTTCCTCTTCATCTCTCTCCACCTTCCTACAACCTGGGTACAGTTTTCTCTAGAGACACTAGGGCATGTAACTAGTGGCAGGCGAGTGTTTCTAACATGCCCCAGTTTTGTTAAGTGCCGTGAGTTGATTCTGACTCATAGTGACCCTGTATTGGAGTTCTGTGGAGCAGCTGGTGGGATTGAACTGTTGACATTCTGGTTTGCAGAATCCTACAACAGCCACACCAAAAGTCCAAAGCACCACACCAGGAATTCAACATGTTCCTGTTGTTGTTGTTAAGTGCCACCGAGTTGCTTCTGACTCATAACAACCCTTTATAGGGTTCCCTAAGGAGTAACTGGTGAATTTGAACTGGTGATCTTGTAGTTCAAACCAACATTGCCATACAGTGCATTAATTATCCTACAGTAATTCAAGGGCCTTTGGTTCTTTCACCATCATTGCACTTTGATTTCTCTTCTGGTTGACTCATTGCTCTGTTGGAAAAGGCATGTGGGACTAGTTTAAGAGCAATTTTGCACTTCTTTTTGGAAAACTGTTATGCACACAAGTGGAAGATGCATGGAAGAAAATTATCAGATCAGGAGTTTATTGATCTTGTTATGAGAGCCAGGAGCTCTATGTTCTTGAAGCAACATATTTCTTTTGGGCCTTCTTTGTATAAGCACTTGGTTTGGCTTCGA
>NW_006408548.1:5878521-5879781 GCF_000296735.1 Chrysochloris asiatica | reverse complement strand
TCTCTGTCTCCATCCCTGTCATCACTGTCTCTCTGGGTAGGGTCCTGCTCTCCGCTCTTCTCATTGATGGTCCCAAGAACCCTTGCTCCTGGGCTGCAAATTCCATCACTACCCTCCTTTTGTCAAAAAACATCTACCTGTATATTTCTAACATTCACAATCAGTCCTGATGGCAATTATTCACTATTGTACCACAAGAGTCTTATCCCCCTTTCCTTTAGCCAGCCGGGTCCCAACAGATTGGAAATCATTCAGTGGAGATTCTACCTACCCCTGCCCTGTCTGAAACTAGGCTCCCTCTTGAAAGATTGTAAGCCAGTCACTTCTTCCTTTATAGATCCCCCCCCTCTCCATTTTGGGTAGCCAATGTCTAAGTTGCCCATCCCTGTCAACCCTGTGTACCAAGGGGGTGGGAGTGATCCTCACTGTAAAGATTTGTTCCCTTTTTTGAGCTACTGCAGCCATACGTATAGGTAAAGGTCATCAAATTGTAATGGGTTACTCTTCCCGCCCCCCTTTTTCTTCTTCTAGTCGAGTTCTGATCCTCGGAACCATCGAAGCCAAGTCAAGTGGGTACTATCTGCAAGTATGGGTGTTCTTGTGCGTCTCTCCTCACTTCATATCAGCTGGACACTTCACTCTCCACTCTAGTCCTCTGTGGCCATGTCACTGCCTCTGGGCCCAGGAGTCCCCAGGTCTTGCCGTACTGCTAGCCATCCAGGTCTCCATCCAGGTTCACAGGAGTCTATTGAATGTGGTCAGACTTAGCTCCCAATTTCATTGCTGTTTTTTCCCTCTCTTCCCCTTATTGGTGACCAATGTGGTCACCAGCCAGACCACATGCCTGCTCATGTATTCCCCTTGAGTCTCAGTCTTGGAAGGGGGTTTGCTCTGAGGGGTCCAGATCACTTGCCTTGATGGCTCACGGGAAAACAGCTTACTTGTTCTTGTAGTAATCAGACTGCCCTTATTGTTTGGGATTTTTTCTGCCAGTCTTTCCTTCACAAAGTATCTTCTGTTCTTCTAGCCAATCCAGGGTGGTCTACTTGTCATTTCAAGTAGAAATTTCCCATCTCAGACCATTCTAGATGGGGTTCTGAAATCCACTGATGGTCTTATGCAATGCAAAGGCTCCACAGGAAGCCTCTTTCACTGAGCAATGTCCAGGCGCCTTTAATGTATTCCGAGCTCTGGTAGCGTAGTGGTTTTGAATCGGGCTGTGAACCACAAGGTCAGCAGTTTGAAAATACCAGCTGATCC
>NW_006408548.1:5837633-5855054 GCF_000296735.1 Chrysochloris asiatica | reverse complement strand
TCATAAGGTGTTCAGCGACTAAATACTCACAAGTAGTTCATCTCTCCTTCTTCCTAGTGTGTCTTCATCTAGAAGCTCATCTGACCTCATCTGTCCACCATGGGTAACCCCGCTGGTATTTAAAATACCCATGGCATAGCTTCCAGAATCATAGCAACTCACAAGCCACCACAGTATGGGCAAACTGACAGATGAGTGGTGGATGGCAGAGAGTCAGTGAAAATAAGACAGCTCCTAAATCAGATTAATTGACACAGTAGCTGCTACAACAATGAGCTCAAACATAACAATGAAATGATGGAGTATAACTGGGTAGTGTTTTGTTCTGTTATATATAAGGTCTCTATGAGTAGAAAGGAAGGAGCTCTGGTAGCGTAGTGGTTACAAATCAGGCTGCGAACCTCATGGTCAGCAGTTCGAAACTACCAGCTGTTCTGTGGGAGAAAGATGAGGCTTTCTGCTCCCGTAAAAATTTACAGCCTCAGAAACCCAGTACAGGGTCACTATGAGTCGCAACCGACTCCAGAGCACATCACAACAACAACAACATGAGTGGAAAGGAGTCCTGCTATGATACTGTGGGTTAATGTGCTAGGCTTCAAGGTCAGTGGTTCAAGCTCACCAGTCAGTTCTTGGAAACCCTATATAGGATTGCTATGATTTGGAATTGACTCGACAACACTTCCCCACAAAAACGTGAGTGGAAAGTGACTGGACTACACCTAGCAATAACAGCATTCCTATATGGAAGGACATTTGGTTGCTTCTTTCTTCAGTGATAGTGTATACACATAAGACCATCTTTGTCCATATGAGGATAAGTAAAAAAATGTTGCTATGAGAGTTCCAATTCACACGTGGGTTTATTCCAAACAAAAATGTTCATACATGTCTCTATGATCAGTGACAAGTTTGCTTATTAATATACTTGTCTTATTCTTGTTAGGATGTCTTCAAAACACAGAATACATTTTATGCCATGGGAAAAACAATTTTGATGTCAGGACTAATATCAATTTTTTAACAAAACCCAAAATGGACATCTTCACAAATCACTGATACTTTACAACAGTTGTTAGATGGATTATGTATTTTAAGGAAGGACAGGTAGAGAGGTCTCAAAGATGAAGCAAGAGAGGGAAGACTGTCAACCTTGAGGAATGAAGAAACTGTGAATGAAGTCTAGAAACTGATGGAAGCGACCCGAGAATTGCCATTGATGTAAGAGCTACTGAAGTTGGGATCTCTCACATTTTCAATTTTAAATGAATTTGCTAACTTCAAGGTCCTTAGTTCAAAACTACCAGCTGTTCTGCAGGAGAAAGATGAGGTTTTTCTGCTATCATAAAGATTTACAGACTCAGAATCCCCATGAAAGGGACGGTATGAGTCAGAATCGACTGCACGGCACACCACCACCACCACCACCACCACCATCTTAGCCTCAGTAAAGTTTAGGCTCAATGGATACCAACAACATTCTGCAAAGATCAACTGGCTCAAAAAGCTGATCTTTCCATCAGTTTTTTATTCAAGATTGAAGTTAATGAAGACAGTTTTACAGAATGAATCATGATCAGGGATGAGTCATGTACCAATATGATCCAAAGAGCAAGGTCCGATCAAGACAGTGGTTTCCTATGAGATCTGCTTTGTTGTTGTTCTTGTTATGCCTTAGAGTCAGTTTCAACTCATAACAACCTTGTATATGATTTACAAGGAGAACCTCTTACCTTGTGGTTAGCAGTCCAGTGCTTATCTTACAGCATCACACCAGGAGTCCTAGGATCTGCTGGACCAGTTAAATTCAAGACAGACATCAGTTCAGAAGTCTATAGGGCCTTATTAGGAAGAATTTTTCACAAAATTGAAAACTGCATTGATGAGAGAATGGCCAGGATATTTGTGAAAAGCATTTATTATTATTATTATTCATAATACACCTGCTCAATCTTGGAGACTAGCAAGGGCTGTCCTACAAAAATTCTGTTCAGAAACCTTCAATGATCCATACTTTAGTCACGATCTTGTCCCCTTCAGCTTTCTGTTTTCTTCCACAAACTCAAAGAACACTAAAAATGAACACAGTTTGAATCCCTTGAAGATACAAAACCTGAAATTTTGATGTGTTATAAATCAATCAGTGCAGAATTCTTTGGTGGAAGGGTTAACCAAAATCAAAACCATCCCAGCACGATCAAGTCTACTCTGACTCATAGTGACCCTGTAGGATAGCTTTGAACTGCCCCTTAAGGTTTCCAGTCCTTACAAGAGCAGACAACTCATCTATTTACTGCTCAGTGACTGGTGGGTCACTAACCTTGTGGTTAATAGCCCAACAATAAGCTTGCTGTACCACTAGGGCTCTTGGGGAAGGGTCCTTATTGTTGTTGTTAAATGCCATCCAGGTGGCTGACCTTGTTCAAAGTGACCTTTCAGGCCTGCAAAATCACAAAATCGTTTGGTCTGGCCCTGCAGCAGTTCCAGCCATCACATTATTGTTGTTGTTAAGTGCTGTCAAGTCTGTTCCAACTCATAGTGACACTATATAGGGTTTCCAAGGAGAGGCTGCAGACCTTGTGGTTCAAACCGGCCTTACAGTACCGTGCTTTGTCCCACAGCACCACACCAGGACTCCAGCCATCACATTTGTTGTTGTTGTTCAGTGCCCTTGAGTCAGTTCCGACCCCATAGCGACCCTGTATAGGCTTTCCAAGGAGCGGCTGGTGAGCTTGAACCACTGACCTTGCAGTTCAAATGGCTTTGCAGTCTGGCGCATTAACCCACAGCGCGTTGTTGTTGGTGGTGATTAAGTGCCGTGGAGTCGGTTTTGGCTCATAGGGACCCTGCATAGGGTTTCTGAGTCTGTAAATAGTTACGGGAGTAGAAAGCCTCATTGTTCTCTCGGAACAGCTGGTAGTTTTGAACTGCTGACCATGAGATTAGCAGCCCAATTCATAACCACTACACTACCAGAGCTCCTTTAGAAAGATGGAAACATTGATTTCAAATGTGTATTGGCCTAGATATAGGTTACATCAAGAAATAATAGCTTTATGTTTTGTATTTTGATTAATAAAGATTTCTGTAATTTTGTTTAAGTTAAATGCTATCAAGTTGGTTCAGACACATAGTGACCCTGTACAGGGTTTCTGAAGAGCAGTTGTTGAGTGAATCACTAACCTTGTGGTTCGCAGTCCAGTGCTGATCCGACAGTGCCACACCAAGATGCCATAATTTTGTAGTAACTTTTTTTTTTTCTTAATGTTGTATGCTTTGCACATTCATAGGAATATTTCTGGAGTGTAAATTCCTCAAAGTTAGAATTTTAAGAAAGAATTTTCTAGTTAAACCAGTTTATACTACCACCAACAATGTTTGAGGCTGTCAGTTACTCTCTACCTTCATCAACATTGGATATTATCTTTTATTCTTTCATCTTGGTGCTATGCCTAACTCAAATAATTGAGAACAACAATAGATTCTTTTCTTCGTTTACAGGTGGATTGAAAAGGAAATTCCCTAAGAGGTAAATAGGAGATTAAGTTTGCCCAGGAGTAATTAGCATTTATATAGCTTCTCTTTCTCAGAGCTAATTCAGTGTTACCCAATTCACATTTACACACAAACAGAAATCTGACATTGGATGAATTCTACATGGCCTTCTTTCAGTTTCTAGGAGTTTGTGTCCTGTTGTTTTGGTCTGGAGTCCTGGTTTAGTGCTATGGGATAAAGCACTGCACAGAAAGTTCAGCTTAAACCACAAGGTTGCAGATTCTAACTTACCAACTGCTTCATGGTTGAAAACCCCATTACAGGGTTACTATGAGTCAGAACTGACACCAAGGCATTTAACAACAAGAATCAACTGAGGGCGTTGGGGAAAAAATGGAAGTTTTTCACTCCTTTCTATCACACATTTGGATTTATGAAGTTCTGGATAGGACTTCTTTTTGTGTCTTCAATCTTTGCTCCATCACAGCTTTGATTCAGTGATTTCCTTTTATTCCCATTGCCATCTCCAACTATTCCTCTACACATAAGCACTATTTTAATGTATTGCATAATTTTCTAAAAATTTTAAATGTCTTTGGAAAATATATATTTTGTGCGTAAAAACACACATGTTATCAAAGAAAAATTGCATTGGACAGTATTAAAACAAGCAAAGAAACATTTATTCAAAAGAAGAAATATCATTAGAAGTACAGAAGAATAAAAATAGGGATGGGATAGGAGAAACACCTCATTTTGAGAAATAGTGCCTAAAGAGAAGGTACAGGCCCAGAGTTGGGGGACAATGATAAACCAGGACTCACTCAATTGTTGACTAAACACTGCCATTTGAGGGACACTCAAAAGGTGCTAAGGAGCCCTTCTGGTGCACTGATTATGTGCTGCCTGCTAACCAAAAGTTAGTGGTTCAAACACACCATCTGCTCAGCAGGAGAAAAGATTTGTAGACCTGATCCCATAAAGTTTACAGCTAGGAAATCCCAGGGAGCAGTTCTGTTCTGTCCTTCAAGGCTGCTAGTAGGTATCAACCCCAAGGACACGTGACAACAAAGAAGGGTGCTGAGTGAGACCCAAAACATATTTTCGATATCTTTACTGGAAGTCTCTTCTTTATGGTACATCTCTTGTCACATCTGCTAAAATGCAAATGGTTCTTGAAGTGGGTAACAATTTGAATATTATCTGTCATGAATTCATTCAAGGGCTCAGAGACACAGAGATTTTGGCAAAAGAGACATAGACCATGTGTGTTTTCACTAGAGCTACATGGAGGGATATTAAGGAGACAGGAAAGCAATGGAGCAATATGGGAACTCTGGGCATCAGGAGAAAAGGGACTCAGTCCTAGTGTGATGCTGTAGGATAAGCACTAGACTGCTAAACCGCAAGGTTTGTGTTTCTTAAGCGCCAGTTGACCTACAGCACACAGTAATAACAATAAAGATATTTGGTATTCACAGGAAGTAAAAAGGAATCTAGGCATTGAATAAAGAACTACCAGCTGAAGTTATTGTTAAGTGCTGTGCAATCAGTTCTGACTCATAGCAACGCAATAAAGGGTTTGTGAGGAGCAGCTGGTGGCTGTCCAGGGTATATCCTATAGCACCACACTTGTTGTTGCTATGTGCCATGGAGTTGGTTCCAACTCATAGCAACCCTGTACAGAGTTTTCAATGGGAGCAGAAAGCCTCATCTTCCTCCCGTGGAACAGCTGGTAGTTTCAAACTGCTGACCCTGACGATAGCAGCCTAATTCGTAACCACTACGCTACCAGAACTCCTTATAGCACCACGCTAGGACCCATTTTAAGTTAGGCTCATTATGTTTTTTGTTTTGTTTTTTCCTTCGCCAAGACCAAATGCATAACACCTGAGCATTATTTTGTCATCAGGATACTTTTAAAAGGCCATGTCCCTGACAAGTGTGATGCTAGATTACAAGCACCTCATCACCTTTATCAACATACTATAAAAATCTGAGGTTTTAATCCCTTGCTTAGCACCTTGATGAAGGATAGAAAATAGATACGCAACCCAAGGAGAAGGGAGAGAAAAGGTCAAGGGGCAGGGAGACAGTGAAAATATACTTTACTGCTTTCCAAATTTGCCATGTTCCATTTTTACTGGGGTACACATTAAACTGTGAACAATTAAAGTAAGGAATTTAAATTAAGTATCTACTCTCAAAGAAGCTTAGAATCTAAAAATGAAATTAAGATTAAAAAGTGCTTATTGGAATTATTCCTGTAGAAGTAGAGAGCATGGAGGAGAATACAGAACAAGGAACCTTTATTTGTCTATTTAAATAATTCCTTTCATGTTTAAAAACTGTCCCCCTACCTTTTTGAGACTTAAAGTAGCATACAAAATTAGAAAGTGTTATCGTACAGTAATATATATACATATACATATACCTGGGTCAAATGCTGTGTGATCTTGGAAAAGCTACTTAGCCTCTCTATAATACTAGGTAATAATATGTGATTCTCAGGCTTCTTGTTTAGCCATTCACTTGTTTCTTTAACAAATGTTTATTGGATGCATACTCTATTATTGAACGGTACACACTGATTAGAATGCAGGTTATAGGACAAATCAAATAAGTTTTTTTTTTTTTTCTTTTAAAGTGGAAAATCTGTTGAAAACAGGATTCCGGACCTGAGTCGAGTCTTAAAAGATAATACTGAACTCAGTGGACAGAATATGGGGTTAAGGTAGAAAACCACCCCAGCTAGAAGGGTCTGCTTAAGCACAGACACTTCGGTAAGAAACAAATGTTGTTGTTTTTGTTAAGTGTCATTGGGTCAATTCCAACTCATAGTGACCCTGTATAGGGTTTGCAAGAAACAGCTGGTCAATTTGAACCACCAACCTTATGGTTAACAGTCTAGTACTTATCCTACAGCACTACACCAGGATTCCTTGATACATAATATTGTTCAGTGGGGGTGCTGGTGGTGGTTATGCATGAAGGACTTGATTTTGGCTCATAGAGACCCTCTATAGAGTTTGGTGGTGGTAGTTATGTGTCATGGAGTCGATTCCAACTCAGAGAGACCCTGTATAGGGCTTCCAAGGCTATAAATCTTTATGGGAGCAGAAAGACTCATCTTTCTCCCCTGGAGCGATTGGTAGATTCAAACTGCTGACCTTCTAGTTAGCAGTCTAACTTGTAAGCTACTACACTACCAGGATTCCTTTAATAGTGATCAGTAGATACTGTTTTTTTTTTTTTTTTTTCCTGGAAAAAAGAGCATTTTCATGTCATAAGAATTCTTTAAAACATTGAGACAAGGCTTGGAACAAGTTCACTGTGGTCCTGTCCCCTGCTGCAAATTTGTATTTCATCCTAGCTATGGTAAATCAGAATCCACATTTTAACATCTCTAAGTCACAAATAAGGAGCTCTGGTAGCGTAGTGGTTACAAATTAGGCTATGACCTGCAAGGTCAACAGTTCAAAACTACCAGCTGTTCCTCAGGAGAAAGGTGAGGCTTTCTGCTCCCATAAAGATTTACAGCCTCGGAAACCCTGTACAGGGTCGCTCTGAGTCAGAACCGACTCTACGGCATATAACCACCACCACCACCAAGTCACAAAGTTCCTGCAGGGGGTTGAAGTAGAAAGAACCCGTTTGAAGCCCAGCACTGAGAGATTGCTATAGGTGCTTAGCTGCTCCAGGTGCATTCTATGGACTACGAGACTCCTCAGCATCACCTGGAAGCTGCTTAGGAAGGCAGCATCTCAAACCCCACAACCAGCTTGCTAAATCTAAATCTTCAATTTTGAAAGACCTCAGGTGATGTTTATGCATTTGAAGGGTTGAGATGTGCAGGTAGTTGATAAATCAGTTAAACTAGTGGCCCTCAAGTCCATGCCTGCTGACTCACGGCAACACCACACATATCGAAGTAGAACTGTGTGCTATAGGTTTCTAGTGACTGAGTCTTGGGAAATAAATCACCAGGCTTTTCTTCCAATGAGCCTCTAGGTAGATTCAAACCACTAACTTTTTGGTTAACATCTGAGCAAGTTCATTGTTCGCACCATTCACAGACTTCCTACTAATGCCAGCCCTTATTTAAGTAAGATTAGTAATCCCCTGCTAACATCTGAGAACAGTTAAATAAAATTCCGTAGGAGGGCCTGCTGAGCTTCTCTTAGACCCCTCCTAAGAAGCATGGCAGCTTTGGAGCTCCCTGGACTAAAAATCACTTTTTATACAAGGAAATTGCTACAATCATCAGCCTGTGCAGGCAGAAGCTGGCACCTCTCCTGGAGCAAGGTAGGAGGAAACAGATAAACTCCCACTTACGACAGCACTGAGGGACATATCCAGCCCTTGACTTGACAAGTGTCTGTTAGTTCTGGGCCAGATTTTCTCTTTTTTAACCATATCCCACTCCTCCTCACCCATATGTATAAGTATCTACTCTATCCTGGTAGGTAATTAGGGAAATAAGAGGGCATTAAAGAACACACACACTTAAACACACACACCATTCATTATCCCCACCCACTAGAGATGACAGTTAACATTTCAGTATAACTTGCTCTTAGCCTAATTTTTTTTTTTTTTTTTTTTTTTTTTTTTTTGGCACATGCTTGGGATCATACTATATATATATTTAGTTTTCCTTTTTTTTTAAATTTAACATCTGAGAAATATGTATGGGTAAAATATCTGAGAAATATGTATGGGTAAAATGTTCATGTTAATTTAAATTTATGAAATCTTTCAAGCATAAGCTCAAGTTGAGAAAATAATATCGCATCCACCTGTGAACTTACTGCTAGAATTTAAGGGACATTAGCATTTTGCTATATTTGTTTTGAATCACTCTGAAAAAAAGTCATAAATGCAGTCCATGCACCTATTTGCCCAAACTCTATCACATTCAACCCCATTCAGAGATGACAACTAAGAGTAGTGTGTTTCATTCTCAGGCATATTTTTTACTTATAGTCAATAAAACAGACCACTTCCTCAGGTAGAGTTTTAAGTTTTACATAAGGAATTCTGATGGTATAACAACTAGGTGCTCAACCACTAACCAAAACATTGGTGGTCAGAGCACACCCAGCGTCTCCATGGGAGAACGTATGATAATCTCTTTCCATAATAATTATAGCCAAAAATTTCTATGAAGCTCATTTCTACTTTGCATGGGCTATCGATTCAATGCTACCCAACAACAAATTTTATATAAATGATATCATACTGTATATATATTTTTGCAATTTGCTCTTAAATCATTCAATAATGTCACCTTGGAGAAGATTTTCTTTGTGCTATTTAATTTTCAGATGGAAAGCAAGCACTCAATCTTAGTTCCTCAAAGTTCCAGAATTTGGTGATGATGGTAGATTGAGTTAGATGGCACCTCCCCATTATCTGTATTTGAATTAATTAATTGACAAAGAACTATTCTGAATCAAATGGTGTCCAAAAAGGTATGTTGAAGTCCTAACCCCCATACCTGTTAATGTGACCTTTGAATTTTTCTTTGAAGATAGCATCAGTTAAGTTAGCTAGGTCATATTGGTCTTAATCCCTACTGGACAGTATCTTATAAATGGGAACAATAGACACAGAGATAAATAGACACGTGGGGGAAGACAGATGACAAGTGAAGATGCATCTAAAAGCCAAGGAACACCAAGAAATAGCAGAGGCTACCAGAAGGCTAGGAGAGACAAAGAAGGATTTTTCAGAACATAGAGAATGTGGCCTTGCTTATAACATGAATTTGGACTTAAATAGCTTTTAGAACTGTGAAAAGATAAATACCTGTTTTTAGAAGTAATCTACTTTGTAGTATTATGGCAGCCCTAGGAAACGGAAATAGTACACAAAAGACTATTTTGTGAGAAATAGGAACAAGCTCACGTTCTCTTCCTATTAAGTTTCAAAGTTATTAAGTATTAAGATTTGCTTCCTATTCATAGCCACTTTGTATGGGTTTGTGAGGTTATAAATCTTCTTAGGTGCAGGGAGCCTCATCTTTCTCTCATAGAGCAGCTGGCGGGTTCAAAGCATTGACCTTATGGTTTACACTCCAGTGTTTATCCTATGCAATATAGACCTGTTTAATGGACTGCTCTGGTAGCGTAGTGGTTACGAATCGGGCTGCGAATCTTAAGGTCAGCGGTTCGAAACTACCAGTCGCTCCGCGGGAGAAAGATGAGGCTTTCTACTCTCGTAAAGATTTACGCCCTCGGAAACCCTGTACAGGGTCGCTATGGGTCGGAACCGAATCGACGGCACTTAACAACAACAACAATGGACTGCAGTGTTTTTTGCAGTCTGTGTAGCAGGAACTGTCAACAGAGAACTCTGAGGGTTACTCCCTGTAGGAGTGGAATGGAGAATCCAATAGTGAAGAGGATAGCCAGCATGAACACAAGATTTTAGAAACTGCTCTGGCTCGTGGGTACAACATGGAGATGGGAGCGAGGAAGGTTTGTGTGAGTACATGTGGCAAGAACTAGTCATGAGAATATCTTTTGTTGTGGTGACCCTGTATTGTGATAATTCTGTAATGAAAAGATCTTGTCCCTTGTGAGCGAATATTCAGTGTGTCACTTGTTGCAATAGACAGTATGTCAATGTGCAGCTGAGAATGGGTTATGGGTGGATGTGCTTTACTTTCTGTGTTTTTCCTTAGCAAGATGGTAGGACAGAACATTTATCGTCTATGTTTTGGTCTTGTTATAACAAAAATGCTACAAGTGGGTATTAACAAAAATAGCTTGACTTCTAATTGTTCAGGAAGTTCGTTGTTGACATTAGGTGCCATTGAGTTGGTTCTGACTCATAGCGACCTCATGAACAACAGAGTGAAACACAGTCTGGTCCTGTACCATCCTCACATTCATTGCTATTCTTGAGCCAATTGCTGCTGCCGCTGAGCCAATTGATCTTCTTGGGAGTCTCAATCTTTTTCACTGACCCTCCACTTTACCAAGCATGATGTCCTTCTCCAGGAACTGGTCACTCCTGATAATGTATCCTAAGTATGAGAGACTAAGTCTGGCCATCGTGGCCTCTAAGAAGTGTTCTGGTTGTACCTCATCCAATACAGATTGGTTTATTCTTTTGGCAGTATATGGTACGTTCAATATTCTTCTGCAGCGCCACAACTCTAATGAATCAGTTCTTCCACAGCCTTCCTTATTCAGTGTCCAACTTGCACATGCATATGAGGCTTTAAAAATACCATGGCTTGGGTCAGGTGCACTTTAGTCTTCAAATTCACATTTTTGCTGTTGAACATTTTAAAGCGAGCTTATGCAACAGATTTGCCTAATGCAATATGTTGTTTGATTCCTTAGATATGCCAGACTACAAAGTCGTTGGTGGTTCAGGCTCATCAGCTGCTCCTCAGAAACCCTATACAGGGTCGCTATAGGTCAGAATCAACTCGACGGCACTTAACAACAGCAACACCTTAATTGCTTCTTCCATGAGTGTTGATGGTAGATTCAGGGCACCAATTCTAGAGGAAAGTTTTCTCTCTGTGTTAGCTCCGAGGAATGTCTTTCATTGGTGATCTTCTTGGGTTTTGGCATATATCTTCTCTTACCTCTATTGTCTTTTTTGCTTGCTTAATCTGCTCTTTTAGATGTCAAAAAGCCTAATTTAAGACTACCTAAGAGTCCTGGTGTGGCATGACAGGTTAATGTACTGGAACGCAACGTTGATTTGAACCAAGCTCACCAGCTGCTTCTCGGAAACCCTATACAGGGTCACTATGAGTCGGAAATGACTCAACTGCACTTACTTAATACTTATTATTATTTTTCCATATAAGGTAGAAGCACTTATGAGTTCCAGGGATTAGAACCTGATCTATTTGGGGCCCATTACTGTGGTTTCATGCGCTGGACTGCAAAGTTGGTTTGAACTAGCCGCTCTTGGAAACTCTATACAGAGTCACTGTGGGTTGGAACTGACTCAATGGCACTTACCAACAACATACTTCTTAGAAACCCTATACTGGGTTGATATGAGTCTGAACCAAATCTACAGAACTTCATAATAACAACTACATAATATTATGATGCTATGGTATCAGTGCT
Organism: Chrysochloris asiatica; assembly: GCF_000296735.1. Classification (NCBI taxonomy): domain Eukaryota; kingdom Metazoa; phylum Chordata; class Mammalia; order Afrosoricida; family Chrysochloridae; genus Chrysochloris; species Chrysochloris asiatica. The sequence goes on along the minus strand of NW_006408548.1, from coordinate 5,843,457 downwards.
GGACTGTGAACCACAAAGCCAACAGTTCAAATTCACCAGCTACTTCTTGGAAACCCTATAAAGGATCGCTGTGAGTCAGAACTGACCTGACAGCACTTAACAACAACTACAATAGTAATATTGGATTCCTGGTGTGGTGCCATAGGCTCAGTGGCCTACAAACCACAGGTCAGTAGTTCAAAATGACCAGCTGCTCCTCTGAAACCCTATACGGGGTCACTATGAGTTGGCACTGAGTCAACAGCACTAAACAACAACAGCCTACTAATATTGTCTCACCAATGTAACAAAGAGAATCCTGTTCCCAAATGGGATTATGACCACAAGTACAGGGATTATGGTTTACAACACATAGTTTTTGGGGGACACAGTTCAGTCTATCATAGTATCCTCAGATTTCCTTGGGAATGTCCACAATTTTCTGAATCAGCTGGACCAATTATGTGGCATTAGAGTTGAACAATAAAAGAAGTATGACCCATCCACACATTCTCCAAAAAATCATGTGCAAGTATGGTTATAAGAACACTATGCAAATAAGCCCAACTGAAAACAATAGAACAGTAAATAAATGATGAAATATTCACATAATGGACAATCTACAACTATACACAACAGTGAGGATGAACTTCACAAATACAATGTTGAGTGGAATAAGTTGCACACAAAAGAGCATTTATAAGATAAGATTTGATTTATATAGAATTTAAAAACAAGAGAAACTCGTCTATGCTGTTAGAAGTCAATTGTGGTTATATTTTGGCATGGGATATTGAGTGGAAGAGGATCAAGAAGGGTCCCTGGGGCCCTGATACTACAAGGGGGTTTTAAACAATTCATGGGAAAAAAATCCATAACTATTTTTTTCCATTTTTCCACAAACTTTTGGAAGCTTCCTCATATGTTTACTGATGTGGGTATTGGTTAAGAGGATATGCACAGGTGATGAAAATTCACTGAGATGTAACTGTGAAATACGTACAATTTTCCATATGTAAATTAGAATTTCAACGATTTAAAAAAAAAAAATCGATTCTGCATCCCAGTCTGGTGAAATGAAACTTACACATGATTGTTAAAGTTTAGCTTTATTAATCACCGTCCATGGTCTCTGATTAAAACCTCAAGGTGCATCTTAATTCCTCTGCCAAATGTGGCTCTTTCTTCAGTTGTATTAATTTTCTGAATGTCCTCTCAAAGAAAATACTCCTTTTCCTCATCTTCTCCTCCAGTTTGCTCTGGAATTTGTGAGAAAACACTCGAAATCTGTTAAAAGAAATGAACAAATGTGTGTGTTGTCACATCTATCTACAGGGAAGGAGGAGACTCTCAGTCCCCAGGATGACTCTGGGCGTGAATTGATAGATCTGTGAGCAGATGGTGCCCACCAGGCAAACCTTTCCCAGAGGAGATGAAAGCCCAGCCTTTGGCATTGTGCCATCTATATTTAGCAGCCTGAGGTTTCACTCCACACCTCAATTTACTTGCCTTATTCAAGTCTGGATGCACTTTTTCTGAAGCCTCTTATTGCTATATACATGAGAGAAATCTCAAGCAGAATTCTGTCAGTAAAAAGACCCTGTTTTCCAATAGACATTGTATAGTCCCTTTGCATTTTTACCAGACTCTTTCCTCAAAACCCAACGCTCCCTATAAAGTTTATCAGGCAGGCTGTTTGGATCACTTAATTCTTGCCTCTATTCCTGCTAACAACCCCAAATTTACCCATTAGTTTCCTGCTGGCTAAACCTCTTTCATATCAATTCCTCACTAAAAGATTTCAAAACAATTGAAAAGAAGTCATTTGAATGTATTTAAAATATATATTTTTTCTTCCCCATGGGCCAAAAGCAATGCCAGGCACTTAAGCCAGTGGTGGACTTTCAAGAATTCTGAATATAAAATGTACTGAGATATAGAACTTCTATGTCCAACTGTAACAATTAAGCCCCTGGTAATTGTCTTCATTCGTTGTTTTTCCCCTGAATTGTTACATTGATCCCACATTGTGCCTACCCTGTAATATGTGACCCAAGTGTGATGAGAAAGGAAAAGGGAAAGAAAGGAAGGATGAGGCATATGAGATGAAATACCTAACTTTAACCCCCAAGTCTTCCATTTTCTTCAAATCAAAGCCTGTTTGGCAAGATGACTCTTCAAAACAATTATACGGAGACTTAAAAGAGAGAAAGGAAATTCTTGCATACCATAAATTCTTTTTGGATATTCATATATACAGGAATATACTAAAGATCTGGAGAAGTCCTGTATCAAAGAAGAATGATTGGTTTTGGTTTTCTCAGTATCTTCCATGGAGTCGTTTTTGACTATTATCTGATAGCATCTTGCAGAGCCAGTGTTGTTGAGTTAACTTTGGCAAATTAAACCAGTTATGATTCAGAGATTGCCAGTATGAATTCTTCCCATGCACAGAGCTTCTGAAACCATTTTTAGCAGCTACATGAATTCCTCTGAGACTGCGTGAAGATCATCCTGATTAAAATACTTGCTCTTGTGAAACCAAGAGCATATGTTTCTATTATATTATACAAATTGTATATTCTATTCATCCTCTGAGCTGTGTTGGGAGGATGCCTTTAAACCCCAGTGACTTATAGTTAAAATAACACTAAGCAGCATGGCTATAGTAATTGTGTGTATAATGGTCCACTCTGGGGGTCATTACCTATGAGCCAAATGACTGAGAGACACATCTATTTGTGTGTCATCTGATCCGACCACTCAGTTAGTTCCATTCTGTCTTGTTAATTTAACACAGTAAAACAAAACATTGATTACCCGATTCTAATTCAACTGGAGCCTCCCATGTTCAATGAGAGGGAAACAAATGATTATTGAAACCAAAGTTTGCAGATGTCAGTCAATGACAAAACCAATCTGTTCCTGTCATGTGTGAAAGCAATGGAGAGTGGCCTGGATCATGAACTCTCTCACACCAATAGGAAGGATGCAGGTACGTGATCAGCTCTCGCGCAGATTTTTTAACCACCAGATGGATTCCCTATCAGTTAATACAATGTAGAGATGCACTGACATCTAGTGGTTTACTAGGTGGTTGATATTGTGGCCATAAATTGCATGGTAGGTATTAGTAAGCTGTTTGAATTACGGTATCCACAAAGAATATTGAAAATACCAGAGACTGCCAGAAGAACAAACAAATCTGTCTTGAAAAAAAAAAAATAATAATAATACAGCTAAAATCCTCCCTTAGAAGTCAGATGGAGAGAATTTTTCTCTCATATTAGTCTCTCAGGAGGGACTATTGTTTTTCTTAGGTGCTATAGAGTTGATTCCAACCCATAGTGACCCTGTATAGGGTTTCCGAAGAGTAGCTTGTGAGCTTGAACTACTGACCTTGCTATTAAAAGTGACTTTGCAGTCCAGCGCATTAAACCACAGTGCCACACCAGTACTCATGCCTGAAAAAAAGACATCATACTTGGCAAAGTAGAGAGACATCAGAAAAGAAGAGCCCCAAAGAGATGAACTGACACAGTGGCTGCAACGATGGACTTAAATAGAACAGCAATTTTGAGGATAATGCAGGCTTGGGAGTGTTTTCTTCTGTCATGCATAGGATCAGTATGAGTTGGAATTCACTTCATGGCACCTAACAGCAATACTAACATAACAATGGTATTTGGTAAAGCTCAGTTCATACAAAACTTAAAACATAATAAAATTCATATTCTTTCTCTTTTCTCATGATTCAAACCAATTAATTAAATTTATACTAAAGCTAACATTGTGTTTTGGAGACATTTTCCCAGTAACAACACCACCAAAAGATGGCATGGAATATTGTTCATGTCATGTTTATTGGTAAGAAATATTTTGCCTAATATTAAGCACTCATGAATTAGGAGTCCTGGTGGGACATATAGGTAATACTAGTTGAAATACCACTTTGAGCCCACAAACTGTCTGTGGCAGAAAGATGTAGCAGTCTGCTTCGATAAAGGTTACAACATTGGAAACCCTATAGGGTGGTTCTCCTCTGTTCTATAGGGTTACTGTGAGTTGGACTTGACTTGACAGCAATGGGTTATGTTTTCCATTTGTTAACCTATAAACTTGAGAATTTTAAACAGTTTGTTCCCAAAATTGCAAATCTGAGTGCAATCATCCCAGGTTTTACTGTAATGGGGAGAGGTCTAAGTATTTCAAGTAAAGATGATGTTTGTGTATCTAATTGCTGTCGAATAATTTATCATAAGGCTGTATTATAGATCTTATTTATGTAGTTTGAGTGATATATTGCAGAAAGTAATCAGTGTTAAGATGTGACAAGAACAACAGACAACATCTGTCTCTGAAGTTTTTAAATTGTGAACCGACTGAGAGCTCTAGAAGAGTAAATCAGGTAACCACTCATCTGTCAGTCAGTTTGTCATACTGTGGTGGCTTGTGAGTTGCTATGATTCTGAAAGCTATGCCACAGGTATTTTAAATACCAGCAGGGTCACCCATGATGGACAGGTTTCAGCTGAGTTTCCAAACTCAGACTAGGGAAACAGAGAGACAAACTACATCCGAATATTTAGCCACTGAAAAGCTATGAATAATAGTGGAACACTGTTAGATAGTGCCAGATTATTGAATATTCAAACTTGATTAAGAACACCATTTCAGGCAGTAGCATATGATAAAGCACTGATAATACTGAAGCGAGAAGCCCAAATTCCACAGAAGGCAGTGGCAAAAAACAAGGCTTCAGGAATGGATGGAATACTAGCTGAAATGTGTCAACAAACTAATGCAGTGTTGGAAGCATTCACTCGTCTATGCCAATAAATTTGGAAGACAGCTACCTGGCCAACCGACTGGAGGAGATCGATATTTGAGCCCATTTCAAAGAATGGTGATCCAATGCAGAAATTATTAAATAGTAGCATTAACATCACACACAAGCAAAATTTTTGTTGAATATAATTTTTTTAAATGACTGCAGCAGCATACCCACAAGGAACTGACAGAAATTCAACCTGGATATGGAAGAGGACATGGGAAGAGGGTTACTTTTGGTGTTGTTAGATGGAGCTTGGCTAAAAGCAGAGAAGACCAGGAAGATGTTTACCTGTGTTTTATTGACTATGCAAGAACATTCAACTGTGTGGATCAAAACAAATTGTGGATGGCATTATGAAAAATGGGAATTCCTGAGCACCTAATTGTATTGTGGTAGAATTTATGCACAGACCTGGAAGAAACCTTGAACAGAATGAGGGGATACTGCAATACTGCATAGTTTGAAATCAGGAAGGGTGTTTGTCAGGGGTTGTAACCTTCCACCATACTTATTCAATCTATATGATGGGCAAATAATCCAAGAAACTGGATTATCTGAAGTAGAATGCAGCATTAGGATTAGAGGAAGGCTCACTAACAAATGATTTGCAGATGGCACAACCTTGCTTGCTATAAGCAAAGAAGACTTGGAACATTTACTGGTGAAGATCAAAGACTACAACCTTCAGTTTGGTTCACATCTCAATTTAAGAAAATAAAAATCCTCACAACTAGACCAATAAACAGCATCACAATAAATGGAGAGAAGATTAAAGTTGTCAAGGATTTCATTTTACTTGAATCCACAATCAATGTTCATGGAAACAGTAGTCAAGAAGTCAAACAACATATTGCATTAGGCAAATCTACCACAAAAGATGTCTTTAAAGTGTTAAAAAAAAAAAACAAAGCTGTCACTTTAAAGACTAAGTTGCATCTAAACTAAGTCATGGTATTTTTAATCATCCATGAAAAACCTGATGCATTTGAATTATGGTATTGGCAAAAATAT
>NW_006408548.1:5822082-5828873 GCF_000296735.1 Chrysochloris asiatica | reverse complement strand
CTATATCTGACAATATTTTGGTGCTCTTCATCTTGTTTCAGTATTCAGTAATCTGGTACTAATACTGTTCCACTTTATCCATAAGGTTTTTAGTGACTAAACATTTGGAAGTAGTTCATCTGTATTTCTTCTAGTCTCTCTTTATCTAGAAACTCATCTGAAACCTGACCATCATGGGTGTCCATGCTGCATTTAAAATACCTGTGGCAAAGCTTCCAGAATCATAGCATAACACAAGCCACCACATTACCACAAACTGACAGACTAATTCTGGTGTGGCACTGTGGATTAATGCACTGGACAGCAAATTCGGGTTTTACTACAAGGTCTGTTCAAGCTCACCAGTCATTCCTCGGAAACCCTATACAGGGTCACTATGAGTCAGAACAGACCTGACAGCACTTACCAACAATAATAAGGTTTTCAAGGCTGTAAAACTTTATGAGAGTCCTGGTGTTGCACGGATGGTTAATGTGCTAGACTGCAATGTCAGAGGTTCAAGCTCACTAGCTGCTCCCTGGAAACCCTGTACATGGTCACTATTAGTCAAAACTAGCTCGATGGTACCTAACAGCATTAAGATTGATATATATCAATTAAAAGTCACAAAGTACATAAAAAGCACAAAATAGAAAATATTTCAATATGAGTACGATAACAATACCTAGAATATAGAAAGGACTCTCCAAATTAATTAGGAAAACAAAAATATTTTAAATGGCAAATGACACATAAGAGGAATTGCAAATGGAAAGGACAAAAAAGGTATTCAACTACATTCTTAATAAGAGAAATACAAATTAAGATCACAATAAGATACAATTTTAAATAGGTTTGTTGTGAGGTGCCTTTGAGTCTGTACCGAATCATAGCGACCTTATGCACAGCAGAATGAAACACTGCCTGATTCTGGGCCAACCTCACTATTGTTGCCATGCTTGAGCCCACCCATGCTGCCACTTGGCCATTCCATCTCACTGGGGTTCTTCCTGTTTTTCTCGGACATTCTGCATTACCAAACATAATATCCTTTTCCAGCGACTTGTTCCTCCTGACAATACGTCCAAAGTATGAAAGATGTTTACCTGTGCTTTATTGACTATGCAAAAGCTATTGATTGTGTGGATCATGACAAGTTATGGACAACATTGCAAAGTATGAGTATTCCAGACACTTAATTGTGCTCACGAGAAACCTAATTCTAACAGAACAAGGAAACACCCAGTGGTTTAGAATTGGGACAGGTGTGCACCAGTGTTGTATTCTTGCACCATACTTATTCAGTATTTATGCTGAGCAAATAATCCAAGAAACTGGATAGTATGTAGAAAAACGTGGCATCAGGATCGGAGGAAGACTCATTAACAAACTGCAATATGCAAATGACACACCTTGCTTACTGAATGCTAAGAGAACTTACAATACTTGATGAAGATCAAAGACCACAGCCTTCAGTATGAGTTGTATCTCAATGTATAGAAAATAAAACTCCTCATCATTGGCCCAATAAACAATGTCCATATTAGTGGAGAAAAGATTGAAGTTGTCAAAGACATCATTTTGCTCAGATCAACCATCAACATTTATTGAAGCAGCAGTAAAGAAATCAAACAATGTATTCCGTTAGACAACTCTGCTGCACAAGACTTCTTTAAAGTGTTGAAGAGCAAAGATGAAAGGTTGACCACTAAGGTATGCCTGACCCAAGCCATGGTATTTTCAGTAGCCTCATATGCATGCGAAGTTGGATAGTGAGCAAGGAAGACCCTAGAAGAATTGATACATTTGACTTGTGGTGTTGAAGGAGAATATTAAAAGTACCAGGGACTCTTAGAAGAACAAACAGATCTGTGTTGGATGAAGTACAGCCAGAGTGCTCCTTGGAAGCCGGGATGGCCAGACTTCATCTTTCATACTTCGGACATATTGTTAAAAGTGACCAGTCACTGGAGAAGGATATCATGTTTGGCAAAATGGAGGGACAGCAAAAAACAAAAAAGGGAGACCCTTACATATATGAATTGGCACAGTGTCAACAACAATGGGCTTAAGTGTAGCAACAATTGTGAGGTTGGTGCAGGACTGGGTGGTGTCTCCGTATGTTATACACAGGATTGCTATGTGTCAGAACCAACTTGGCAGTACTTAACAAGAAGTCCACAAAGACAATGTTCTATATCCTACTTTGATAAGTCTGGGATCTTAAAAGCTCTAAGGTGCAGCTATTGCTCTCTTCATGTGCAGAAGAAAGACTGCAAATAGAAGAGGCTTGGGATCAGTAAATCCAATGTACTAATGTAACATGTATACATCGATCTCCACAGCTCTGAAATGAGAACTAGGCAGTGTCCAGCTAACACTACCAATTGCTCTGAAATGGCTAATATTAGAAGTTTCCAGAGTAACAGAAAATGTGAAACAAAACTCAAAATTAAAAAAAGACCAGGATTACTCGTTAGAAACAGACTGGAATTAGCTAATACTATGGCCCTCGACTATCCTTCAAATCTGAAAAGGAACTTGACCATTTGGCCTAATTTTCAGCCAAGAAGTAGATAGGTATATAATAGTGAAAACAACCCTAGTAAGGTATGCTCACCATGGAACAGTCAATCATTCAGGGCAACATTTACCTAAGGACAAAATTGAGAAGGGATGGGAAGGTTGATGGAATGGATATTGGAACCACAGGGAGGGAGCAGGATTACTGTTGTTACATTACAGGGGATTGTAGTCATTGAGATGAAACAAAGTGTATATTTCGTTGAATGTAAAACTAATGATCTTGTCTGTAAACCTTTACACAATTCACAACAAAAAGTTTTTTTAAAAAAAGAAAAGATGATGGAATTCTTCCACAAACTTTCTGAAGTCCTCTTGTATGTGTGTGTGTATGTAATTTTTGTTTTGTCTTTTTTTTTTTTTTTTAACTACAAATTGTTTGTATTCAGTTGGTAGTCAACAAATTGGCAATTGAAACCCAAGTGATGACGCAAAAGAAAAGGAAAGGTGATCTGCTTCCATAAAAATAAGCTAAGCAGACCCTGTAACTTGGGGTCGCTATATGTCATTCACAATTGACCCTACTGTACAGGCCAACAACATTACATACAAAAAGCTACTGTTATTGACATTACTAACTTGTTCTTAGTGATCAAATTAGTGTGACATGATTCTTAACAGTAATTTCTAAATTCTCCTAATTACATACTAACACTTTATCTTCTAATATTTTGGGGGAGAGGGAATTGGGAGGGTGATTACATTAAAAATTGAAAATTATGTTGTGCTGTAGGATAAGCAATGGACTTCTAACTGCAAGGTTGGTGGTTTAACCCACCAACCACTCTTCAGAAACTATATACATGATTGCTATGAGTCAGAACCAGTCCCTTAATAACATCTCCCTTCACAACATCAGGTCCCAGTTATTTTTCTCATTCCTCTGGCATTCTCTGATACTTCTGAAATATAATTAATATTCTTAGAGTAGTAAACATAGATAAAATGTATATATTCTTTCTGGACCCCATCTGGGCTTGGAAGGTAAATGCTACTTAGGTAAAGCTACTTTAAAGTTGTTGTTTAGTGCTGTTGAGTCGGTTCTGACCCATAGCGACCCTGAACAGGGTTTACGAGGCTGTAAATCTTTACAGGAATAGAAGGCCTCATCTTTCTCCAGTGGAGCAGTTTCAAACTGCTGACCTTGAGGTTCGCAGCCTGATTCATAACTACTACGCTACCAGAGCTCCTTTTACTTTAAAGTAGCTTTATGATTTTTTTTAAGTGCTGTTGAGTTGGTTCTGACTATACAGGGTCAATACAAGGACCATCTGGTGGTGTTGAACTACTTATCTTGTGGTTAGCAAGTAAGTGCTTATCCTACAATGCCACACCAGGATTCCATTAATATTTTATATATGTTAATAATTAAGGGGTTGATCATTCATGATAAGCCAAACATTTATAAAAAGTTCCAGTTATTTAAAACAATACATAAATTTATAAGCAAAATGCAGACAGAATTAACAGGATGACATAGAAACTATGAATTCCATATTCAGCAGACTATATTTTAAAAGAATTTACAGGATAATGTAATAGATAAGCATAAAAAATGTGACTTCCAGGTCCAAATTGTCCACTAATGACCTTTATCTGTAAAATGGTACATTATTTGTTAGAATCAAATGAGATAATGGATGTGAAACATCTAGCCCTGTAAGCTGCAGAGTAAAAATAAATGGATATTTTAATTCTTATTTCTAAAATTGAGTCTAAAGAAATGGAAGGGTATATTAGCTAAAATGCTTTTGGTTGTATAGAAGAAATGATCCAGTTCAAACTAACTTGTTGTAAAGGAAATTTATTAGGTCAATATCAAAATAAAACAAAACCCAGGAGGGAGACTGGATGCATGGGCTCACACAGTGTCAGGAGAATCGACTTCCTCTATTTTTCAGCTCCAGCACCTCCATAGGTTATCCACCTTCTTCAAGATAATCAAATGGCTGGCAATTGCATCTAAGATTACAAGCTTCCTGGAACAAATGGAAGAAATTAGGTCTAAAATCCTGAAAATTCAAATAGAATCTCAAAAATTAAATGTTTTTGGCTCTGATTAACTTGACTTGGGACTAGTTCCTATCTGTTGACCCATCACTGTGGTCAAGAGCATGTACTTAAGCTGATCAGGAATCAGGGTCAGTGTGGCTGCTTAACTATAGGAGGCAGTGTTTACAAATGTCTAAGAAATGGATCATGGAGAGTAAACCAGCACTCAAGGAGTCTTTAGGAGAAAAATTAGTATTTGCACTTGGAAATCCTTTGAGCTGTTAATAAAATAGCCAGCCTCAAAAGATCCTCAGTTTTGCTCATTAATAATTTTCATTATTTCCAAATGTCTTCCTCCCCAAATTCTTCCCTAGACACCACCACCCCATCTTGGTTTCTGAATCCAGAAACTCAGTCATTTACACTTATGGCTGCTATTTCCCTAAGCCCCTTTGCTTTCTTAGTTTATTACAATGAGACTTTCTACTAATATTGTAGTGAAACTTCTCTGGCAAACATTGTTTACTATTCAGTCCAAATCTCACATGACCATTTAGAATCATGAGAATTTAATGAATGTTTGGTTTTTGTTTTCTCTCTCTCTCTTTCCATTTTAGAGCCTGTGACCCAAATAAAAAATTTCCTTAAGTATCCATTGTTGTTGTTAGGTGCCATCAAGTCAGTACCGACTCATAGTGACCCTATGCACAACAGAACAAAACACTGCCCGATCCAGGGCCAACCTCACTATTGTTGCCGCACTTGAGCCCATTGATGCTGCCACTTTGCCAGTTCATCTCGCTAGGGGTCTTCCTCTTTTTCTCTGATGGTCCACCTTACCAAACATGATATCCTACTCCAGTGACTGATCCCTCCAGACATGTCAGAAGTATGAGAGATGAAGTTTGGCCATCCTGGCCTCCAAGAAGCACTCTGGCTGTACTTCTTCCAACACAAATCTGTTTGTTCTTTTGGCAGCCCATGGTACTTTCAATATTCTCACCCAACACCATAACTCAAAAGCATCAATTCTTCTGTGGTCTTCCTTATTCACTGTCCAGCTTTCACATGCATATGTGGTGGTTGTTGTTAAGTGCCATCAAGTCAACCCTGTATAGGGTTTCTGAGGAGCAGCTGGTGAGCTTGAACTGCCGACCTTGCAACTCAAACGGTTTTGCCAGTCTGGCGCATTAACCCACAGCACCACACAAGGACTCCATATGAGTTTATTGAAAAATACCATGGCTTGGTTCAGGTGCACCTTAGTTCTCAAGCTGACATCTTTGCTCTTCAGCATTTTAAAAGGATCTTGTGAAGCAGATTTGCCTAATGCAATATGTCGGTTGATTTCTTGACTGCTGCTTCCATGAGTGTTGATAGTTGATCTAAGAAGAATCTTTTCTCCATTGATAAGAATGTTGTTTATTTGTCCAGTGGTGAGGATTTTGTTTTCTTTACATTGAGACGCAATCCATACTGAAGGCTGTGTTCTTTGATCTTCACCAGTAAATATTTTAAGTTCTTTTCACTTTCAGCAAGTAAGGTTGTATCATTTGCATATAGCAGGTTGATAATGAGTCTTCCTCCAATCCTGATGCCACGTTTTTCTTCATAGAACCCAGCTTCTCAGATTATTTGCTCAGCATACAGGTTGATTAAGTATGATGAAATAATACAACCCTGTCACACACATTTCTTAATTTTAAACCATTCAGTGTTCCCATGTTCTGTTCGAACAATTGCCTCTTAATCCATGTACAGATTTCTCAGAAGCACAATTAAGTGTTCAGGAATGCTCATACTTCGGGATGTTGTCTATAGCTTTGGTCATGATCCACACAATCGAAAACCTTTGCATAGTCAGTAAAGCACAGGTAAACATCTTTCTGATATTCTCTGCTTTCAGCAAAAATCCATTGGACATCAGCAATGATATCCCTCATTTCATGGCCTCTTCTAAACTGGCTTGAACCTCTGGAAGTTCTCTGTCAATGTATGCTTGTAGCCATTTCTGTATTACCTTTAATAAAACTTCATTTGCATGGGATATCAAAGATATTGTCCAATGATGTCTGCATTCTGTTGGGTCACCTCTTTTTGAAATGGGCACAAATAACAGATCTCTTCCAATCAGTCAGCCAGATAGTTGTCTTCCAAATTTCTTATGCTGCCTTACTTTCTTGAAAGATTTTAGTTTTTATTCCATCAATTCCTGGTGCCTTGTTCTTTGCCAATTC
>NW_006408548.1:5819745-5821982 GCF_000296735.1 Chrysochloris asiatica | reverse complement strand
TGATTCTAACTGAAAGTCTGATATATTCTAATCACTGACCTTTCATTTAGCAGCAGAGTGTTTTAATCACTGTCTACTAAATTTAGAATGGGACTCTTATTATTCAAATGGCTTACAAAACCTAAACCCATTGTCATCAAATGGATTCCAATTCACAGGGATCCTATAAGACAGAGTGGAACTGCCCCATAGAATTGCCAAGGCTGTAATGTTCTGAAAGCAGATTGCCACATCATTCGCCTGCAGAGTGGCTGGTAGATTTGATCTGCTAGCCTCTCACTTAACAGCTGAGTGCTTAACCAGTGAGTGTGCTGCCAGGATCCTTAAATGGCCTAGAGGATTTTATATAGAAAAAAATCTATAAATACCTCCTTTTTATTTAGAAATACATGTAAATGTTAGCACTTAAGTTTCCCTTGAAAGATATGCAATCATGTTTTTGTGAAGTGATGATTATTATGCAATAGTAATGCAGGTAAGTATCTTATTCCACTTGATGTGATGAACATAGCCATTTTCCCCAGAAAGAGAGTGAAGTACTCAATTACAGCTGTGCAACCAATGTAAAATCTGCTGCTTGTATAAACTGCAGTCATTGATTGGACACAGGACAGGAAACTTTGTAAGCTATGGCTACTCTGAATTCTCTTTAGGCTGTTTTCTGTGTGCCAACTGAAATGGCCCAGAGACCAGCCAAATAGAGTTACCCATAAGATTCCTCCAATTTAACTCATACCCACTTACGAGTTATTCTGTGAAACACAATCGCTCCTTTAGGCAGGAAATTTAGAACCACATCTAAAATCTCTGTTTTTTCTTTCTAATCCACCAACTTGATTTCAGGAATAGGATCTGATCCCTTGCCAGTTCTAAAAATATCTATAGAATCCACTTCGTTTGGTTTGGTAAGGCTATCCCATATTGTCCAAGCAAATACAATCTCCTGGGGAACATGGAAGTGATAATAGCTATGATCCACTAAGCATTCAGTTGGGGAGACTGTTATGTGCTTTCCAAATGCATTCAGTTAAAGCTGTATTTGGCAGTAAGTAACAGAAAACCTTACTTACAGTAGCTTTTAAAGAATAAAAGCTTTTGAAGCATATGGTAGACCCATGATATGATCAGGAACCTATGTCTTTTCTTTCTGTTTATACACTCTGATTTTTTGTTTGTTTCATCTTATGTTTGTCACCATGATGTTGCAAGTTGTTTGTTATATATCTAGATTGAAGATACTACAATGATCTTCCTTTTTTGTGGCATAAGAGATTAAAGACGGTGTAAAGGAACCAGCGCCAAGAAATAGTGACTCTGATAACATGGATCCAGTCAAACCTGAGGACACATTTAAAATACATCTCTCCTTGGCCTTTTAAATTGCATGAGCCAGTAGTTTCCTTTTTTGTTAAGTAGATTTGTATCGAGTTTCTGTCTTTTGAAACTGTAAGAACCTTAACTGATTCAAATCTCATTTCACAATCTAGGAATTGTGAAGAGTTGCAGATCTATCTAACAACAAAGTGTATCTGCATATATTTGCTTTTTGCATTCACAAAGCAAGAATTCACACAGTGAGAGACTGAAATGTAATGAACGTCTGGACTGAATTTGTGGAATATTGCAAAAGTGGAATGTAGAAAAAAATATAGCTTTGAATTCTTATTGAAGACAGACTGAAAATGATTGAGCTAATCATCCAATAAAAAAAATTGAGAAAGAAAACAACAAAATAAATCTAAATAAAGGAGGATAATGATGAAGAATAGGAGTTAATGAAACATAAAAATAAAATAAAATGCAGAGAATTAAAAATCATAATGGAAATTTAAAATACATATAACTAATTTAAAGTGAAAATATTATGTCAAAACTTGTGGGATGAAGCAAAACTGATACTTGCAAGGAAATTTATGGCCCCAAATGCTTTACATAAGGAAGAAAGGATGGACTTCAACTTGTTTGCCAACTATTTTTTGTTGTTGTTGTTAAAGTTTTTTATTGTGAATTGAGTGATAGGTTACATGGGAAAACATCAGTTTTACACTCATTGTTTTATTGCATTGATTACCGTCCCCTCCATGCATCATCATTCAACAGTATTTGCTTCTATTCTCTTTTGGGTATTTGTTGTTGTTTTTAATGTACACAACACTAAGGAATATATAATTTAAACAACAAAAAGGCACATTCCATAAGCCTGCCTCCTGGCCACCAGCACTCAGTCCTTCTCTTTC
>NW_006408548.1:5817398-5819295 GCF_000296735.1 Chrysochloris asiatica | reverse complement strand
TGAAGACTCCTTCCCTTTCAGTTGGTATTTTGAGCTCCTACATCCGTAAGCATGGTCAAGTTCCTCAAATTTACATTTGTTTCCTTTATCAAAGATTGTTTATATTGTCCTCTGTTTAAGTTCTGATCATCAAGTCATCAAATCTAGGTCAATTATCTGCAAGTTTGGGCATTCTTGTGTGTCTCCCCTCTCTTCATATCAGCTGGATGTTTCACTTTCAGCTCTAGTCCTCCACTGCTATGTCCTTTCACATGGGCTCAGAAGTCCCCAGGGCTCACCACGATTCTGACCAACCAGCCCTTCCTTTTCTTTCTCTCATTTCCAAGTCAACAGGACAATGAATTTGACAATTTTAAAAGGGGACTTCAAAAAATTCGTGGAAAACTTTCAGTCTCTTTAATTCTATTTTTCCATAAGCTTTTTTTGAGCCAATAATTAAGAGTCCTTCAATGGTAAATTTTAATTCAAAGAATATATTCTAAAATACACTAATTATTTCAGATAATAGGAATGAAATACTATTCTCTACAGGGTCGCTATGGGTTGGAACCAACTCGACAGCACTTAACAACAACAACAATAACCCATTCTAAGAAGGTAAAATAACTTTGGTACCAAAACTAGGCAAGATCATTAAAATAACTAGCCCATTTAACATTATAATAAATTTATTACTCAAAGGTAGGAAAAGATTTTAAAATAAACAAAAAAATCATGAAACATGATAGAAAGGATTACTAAATTTGGAATCTTGGTGCTTGTTTGGTTGTTAGGTGCCATCAAGTCAATACCAACTCATAGCAACCCCTATGCAACACAGAACAAAACATTGCCCAGTCCTGGGCCAAGTTCACAATCATTGTTATGCCTGAGCCCATTGCTGCCACCACTGTGCCAATCCATCTTGTTGGGAATCTTTTTCTTTTTTTCCGACCCTTCTCTTTACCAAATAAGATATCCTTCACCAGTGACTGGTCCCTCCTGATGATAATATGTTCAAAGTATGAGAGATGAAGTCTGGCTATACAGGATTCCAAGGAACACTCTGGCTATACTTCTTCCAACTCAGATCTGTTTGTTCTTGTAAGAGTTCTTGTAAGAGTCCTTGGTGCTTTTACTATTCTCCTTCAACACTATAATTCTAATTCTTCTACGGTCTTCCTTATTCACTGTGCAACTTTCATATGAGGTTATTGAAAATACCAAGGTTTGGATCAGGTACACCTTAGTCCTCAAAATTGACGTCTTTGCTCTTCAGTTTAAAGAGATCTTGTACAGCAGATTTGTGGGAAAAGAATAAGACCCCCAACGAGATGAACTGGCCAAGTGGCAGCATCGATGGACTCAAGCGGGGCAACAATTGTGAGGTTGGCCCAGGATCGGATAGTGTTTCATTCTGCTATGTATGCATAGTGTCGCTATGAGTTGGCACTGATTCAATGAACCTAACAACAACAACAACAACAATAATTGTCCCTAAAATCATTCAATACTGCCAATTGAGGTTTTAATTTTTTCTCCAGTTTACTCAGCTTGAGAAATACTATGTGATCTTCCCTTTTGGTTTTTTAACTCCAGATCTTTGCATATTTTGTCATGATATTTGACTTTGTCTATCAAGATGACCTTTTGAAATTTTCTGTTCAGTTCTTGTATGTCCTCATTTCTTCCATTTGCTTTAGCATTTCTTTGCTGGAGAGCAACTTTCAGAGTCTCTTCTTAAATGTTTTATTGTGAATTATGTGATAGTCTTCATGGAAGAACATTAGTTTTACATTCATACTATCGTATATCATTTCATCACCATGGTTACAAATCCCTCCATGCATCATCACCTAACCAAAGGGTATACACTACAAGCCTGCCCCCTGAGGTCATCAGCACACAGCCCCTCTCC
>NW_006408548.1:5807187-5810862 GCF_000296735.1 Chrysochloris asiatica | reverse complement strand
CACATTTTGTTGTAATATTTGGCTTTATCTTCTCAAGCTAACCTTTGAAATTTTCTGTTCAGCTCTTGTACTTCCTCATTTCTTCCATTTGCTTTAGCATCTCTACAATGGAGAGCAAGTTTCAGTGTGTCTTTTGACATCCATTCTAACCTTTTCCTTCTTTCTTGTCTTCTTAATGACTTTTTGCTTACTTCCTATATGATATTCTTGATGTCATCCCACAACTCTTTTGGTCTTCTGTCTTTAGTGTTCAATGTATCAAATCTGTCCTTCAGATGATCTCTGAATTGGCTACCCAAAATGGGGAGAGGGGGGGACTATAAAGGTAAGAAGCGACTGGCTTACAAGCTTTCAAGAGGGAGCCTAGTTTCAGAGGGTGCAGGGGAAGGTAGAAAAGAAAAAAAAGAGAGAGAAACAGTACATAAAATTATAAATATAATATGCTCACAGCATAGGAGAAAATAGAAACTAGCCAGAAATTTTAGTATTATTCCCAACTTTTCCCTTTCCTTCATGTTCTACATCAATTTGTGACCTAGTTTTCTCTTTACAATTTTTGCTCCTATCTTCTGATATGTCCCTGGTATAGCTTTAAGTATTCTCCTGGACAGGTGAACTCTTCCCCCAGGTGGTCTCCCTGCTTCCATTTTGGGCATCATCTGCACAGCTGATACAGAGAAAATGAAAATAAGAAAAATCCAGTCCTATCACTACCCTACTTAAAACCTTTCTGTGGTCCATTACATCTAATTCTAAATTACTTTGCCTAAAAGGGATGTTATGTGATATAATGGACAGCATCCTCAACGAATTTATTTAAACCTGTGAATATGACAAAATATTATAATGGATTTGATAAAGGGTCGGTTTCTCTCTAAAAACCTACTCCTCACTTAATGACTATCCCATTATCCAACATTTTACATTTATGACCATAATAAAAATTCTTAATATTGTGGGTATTAAAGATATATGTCTGGCAGTAATAAATGGCAAGGTGCAATACAAAAATAATGCTGGTTGTAATTGTTAAGGTTATGTATCAACTTGCCTGGGTCATGATTCTCAGTGATTTTGCAGTGTGTAATGATGACATTTTCAAATTGTGCAATGATTTAGAAATCCTCCAGTTGTGAACTGGTATGTTCATCCTCCATTTTCATATAGCACTGATTTATGTATAATGACTTTGGAAGCTAAACATGTTAATAAAAGAGGAGTGAGTGTGTCTGACTAGTACAGTACCTCTATGACAGATGCTAACAAGTTATATTCTTTATCTCATTTATTGATCACAGTGATTATGTTCTCACATTATCCCTATTTTGTACATGATAAAACCTGAGGGCAGAGAGGTTCAGTTGCCTAAAGATCATATAAGTAGCAGAGTAGGCAAACGAATGAACTATGATAATCTAACTCAATCATTTACTTCTGTAACTATTTATCAAAATGGCTATACTTCTTAATCTGAACTCCATTAGCCTGTCCAGAAATAAAGTAAAGATTATATGTATGCTATTGTATGTACAAGGGTAAGTCAAAAAGCATTGCCACAAAATCATAGAAACCTTTCTTAAATATATATATATTATTTCTCAAGGTATCTTTTACGTAAGGTCTGTATCCTTCTAAAGGCAGTGCTTCCATCTTTCTAATTTTTCCCTACAGAATTCTGCAGTCTTTGATTTACACCACACCAAAATGGTAGTTTTGGCATATTTGAGGGACTAAAATCATATTCCTTTAACAAGTTCTTTGAGTTTGGGGAACAAAACGACATTTGAAGGGGCACGTTTAGAGCTGTAGAATCAATAGGGTCAGGTTTCCTGATGAAATTTTCCTAGGACAACCCTTGCTATCCTCAAAGAATGCCAACGGTGCATTACTGTGATGAAAAAAATTCCTCAGTGCAGCTTTCCTGGGCTTTTTCTCTGCAATACAGTTTTCCATTAACAAAAACTTCCTGACTTCCAGTTTTGGTGGTGGCAGAGGCAGAGGCAGAGGCAGGTAGGACAGGCTCCATGGAGGAGGGACTGAAAACCCAGAGATGCTGCTTTCACAGAACAGCCTCAGAGCACAGAGAGGAAGAGTCCCGTTGGTCCCACAGCCAGATTCTTTGGTGGCTGCTTATGATGTCTGACTCTGGATCCCAGCCCTAAAGCTAACTCATGTGGGACCCTTTACTTCTGCCTACCAGCAAGAAAAAAGCAGGGCTGGCCTGACAGACAAACCTTATGAACAATCTGTAAAACACCAACACAAAAGGACACAACTAGGGAGGGCAGGGCCACAGCCAAGTGGAGGTAGTGACCTAGCACTGGAAGCCGCAGAACTGCGTGTCTGGAGGGAGAGGTGTGACTGATTTTTCATCTTTCACTTTTCATTTTTCACGTATCTTTCCTCTTCAATCCAATCACACCCTCACTGCCCAGCCCAGACACCTTCAGGCTGGTGGGAGCACACCCCCAAAAGGGTTCAGCACTGTGCCCACAGTTTTCCAACAGCACAGAGAGGAGACCCTCAGGCTGTTTTTATGACATCTAAGTCTGGGACCCAGCCCTAAAATTGACCTGGGCGGGACCCTTTATCCCTACCTGCACAGCAAATGCCAGTGGGCTATCACAATTTTATTTTTGGTTTTGATTGGTGGTTTCTGTCTCTGCTTCTATATTGTTGCTGTCCTTGGTCCTTTCGGTCTCATTTTTTCCCCACGGAATGGAGATTTCTCCTCATACCTCACCCAGTAAGAGACAGCAACTGTGATCATAGTCAAGCTACAAACATACCCTGTAATATCCCACCATATGTACAAGAGCCAAAACCAGCTTCTATGTATTACACATGAAAAGGGAAGCCTATCTTCAGATCATTGTTGTTGTTGTTGTTGTTAAGTGCCATCGAGTCGGTTCCAACCCATAGCGACCCTGTACAGGGTTTTCGAGGGTGTAAATCTTTACGGGAGTAGAAAACCTCATCTTTGTCCCGCAGAGCGGCTGGTAGTTTCCAACCGTTCACCTTAAGGTTCGCATCCCGATTCGTAACCACTACGCTACCAGAGCTCCTTGAATGTGTTTCCATATCATTCTTCTGAATTCCTTCTTAGGTAGATCTACAACCTGCCCTTAAACTGGAAAGTCTGTGTCTGATTTCAGCTCATTTGTCTCAGTTACTTTTTTCTGGACATATGTTGAAATTTTTAATTGTGTTTTCTTGGACATTTTCAGCAGTTATGTGGGGTTTTAATGCTTAAATGGATGTATGGTGCTTTATTATTAAGCTTACTAAACATTTCCTGGTGGATATGATCTTCAGTTTCTCTCCATCTCTAGATCCAAAGTCCCCAGCCGCTTCATCCCTCCATGTCATCATCTCTGTCTCCATCTCAGGCATCCTCGGTTCTCTGGGTGGGGTCCCGTTCTCGGCTCTTATCCGTTGGTGGTCCCAGAGACCTCTGCTCCTACACTGGAGAAATAATCTCTCTCTTCCTTGCTACAACACATCTACCCTTGCATTTCCAATACTCACAATCCATCTTGATAACCATTATTCACTACAGTATTGCACATAATCCATCTGTATTTCATTTCATCAGCTCCACCTAGACAAATTGGATAGTACTCACTGGTGATTCTGCCTTCCTCCATGCCCCCTAGCTCTAGGTTCCCTCTTGAA
>NW_006408548.1:5796291-5805977 GCF_000296735.1 Chrysochloris asiatica | reverse complement strand
CCCTTCCCCCCACCCACCACCCATTTCCCAGCAACCAACAAAAGCTTCCCCCTACCCCCTTTTAGTATAATTTCTTTTTCTCAGTCTTTTACAGTAGTGGTCCCATGCAGTATTTCTCTTTTTGTGACTGACTAATTTAACTCAGCATAATGTCCTCAAGGTTCATCCATGTTAGGCAGTGAGGCTGTAGATCTTTATGGAAGCTGAAAACCTTATCTTTCTCCTAAGGAGTGGCTGGTTGATTTAAACAATGTGTTTCTCACTATACTACCGAGGCTCCTTCTTCTGAATAGTATTCAAATTTTATTTGGTTAGCCATTCCTTTCCCATATATCCCATATTTTTTTCAGAAGAAGTTTCACCTCCTCCTTGCTCCAATAGTAGTCTTTGGTTGGTTTAACCAAACAGAATCAAGGGTAGGCATGTGGCCTGTGCAGTCCAATTAGAGTTTATGTCAGGACTCCTCTTCAGTAATGCGCTGGATCTCACCAGTATTAAAGAATCCCAAGTTCCAAGGACTATGACAGCCTTCTTAAAACCATGAGGGAAACCAGGGTTCAGAGAAAAATTACATGATGAAAACCAGAGTGGAGTGATGGAAAGAAACTTGATGCAGTTGAATTAACCAACCATGGTGTCTTTATTGCATTTTGATACTCAGGTACACAAAACAATAAATCCTTTTCATTGAAAAGGTCATTTATAATTACATTGTGTTTCTTGCAACTTACTGCTATAACTGATGTCAAAGCTATTATAGTTCTTGGTTCCAGCTGCAAAACAGTGTATCAACCGCTTTAATTTAGTCCCACACTTAATTGGAACATCCAGGATCAAACTATAATTACCTTCCTAGAAATTTAATAACATTTACTAAAAAACACCTAGCGCTGTATCTTTCTCTTGATCAACAATTATAACCATTGTTCTGGTTGTTAGGTAGCGTTCAAATTGGTTCCAATTCATAGAGATGCTGCATTTTACCAGCTTCACAATTGTCACTGTCAATCCATGTCATTGGGGGCATTCCTCATTTTTATTGACCTCTCTCTACCAAGCATGATGTCCTTCTAAAGAATTATTTCCTCCATATCCAAAGTATATAAGCATATCTAGAGTACATAAGACAAAGTCTTGCCTTTCTCACTTCTACAGAGGATTCTAGATATACTTCTTCCAAGACAGATTTGTTAATTCTTGTGATATCCATGGTATATTTAATATTCTTCACCAACACCATAATACAAATGCATCAATCCTTCTCTGGCCTTTCTTGTACATTGTCCCACTTTTACATACATAGGAAGCAATTTAAAGTATTAGGGGCTTAGGTCAGTCTCACCTTAGTTCTCAAAGTGACATCTTTACTCTTTTTGCAGCAGAGTTTCCCAGTGAAATTCATCCTTTTTTTATTTGTTGCTTCCAGAGGAATTTATTTTGGATATAAATTAAAAGGAAATCCTTGACAACTTCAATCTTTTGTTCATTTATAACAGTGTTACTTTACTGATCTACTTCTGAGAATTTTTGTTTTATTTATGTTGATACTTAATCCATACTGAAGGCTGTAGTCTTTGATCTTCATCAATAAGTGCTTCAAATCTTCAAATTCAGTAAAAAAGGGTTGTCAACAGTGAGTTTCCCAGTCCCGATACTGCGTTATGCTTCATATAATCCAATTTTCCTGACTATTTGTTTAGCATTGTCATTGAGTCCATTTCAACTCATACTGACCCTATGGACAACAGAACAAAATACTGCCTTATCCGGTGCCTTTGCAATTGTTGTATTTGAGTCCATTGTTGTTGCCATGGTGTCATTCCTTCTCATATGGGGTCCTCCTCTTTTTTGCTGACCCTCCACTTTACCAAGCAAAATGTCCTTCAGGCTCTAAGCCTTTCTGATAATATGTCTAAAATGTGAGAGACAAAGTCTCTCCATCCTTACCTCCAAGAAGCAATTCTGACTGTACTTCTTCTAACACAGTTTTGTTTGTTGTTCTTGCAGTCCATGGTACTTTCAATAATTGTCTAACACCATAAATAAAATGCATCATTTATTCTATGGCTATCCTTATTCATTGTCTGACTTTCACATATATATAAGGCTATTGAAAAGATCATGGCTTGGATCAGGCACATCTTAGTCCTCAAACTAATATCTTTGTTTTTAAAGTGTCTTGTGCAACAGAGTTGCCTACTGCTGTACATCTTTTTTTTTTTTTTTCTTTACTGATGCTTCCATGAGTGTTTATAGTGGATCCAAACAAAATGAAGACTTTGACAACTTCAGTGTTTTCTTTGTTTATCATGACGTTATTTATTGGTCCAATTGTGAGGACTTCTGTTTTCTCTACACTGAAGTGTAACCCATAATGAAGGCTGTTGTCCTTGATCTTCATCAGTAAGTATTTTAAATATTTTTTGCTTTCAGTAAGCTAGTTTGTTTCATCTGCATATCGCAGGCTGTTAATGTGTTTTCCTCCAGTACTGATTCCATGTTCTTCTTCATATAATCCCGCTTCTCAGTTATTTGCTCAGTATACAGAGTGAATAAGTATGGTGAAATGATACAGCCCTTGTGCACACCTTTCCTGATTTTAAACCATTCAGTATCCCGTTGTCCTCTTAGAATGACTACCTCTTGTTCTATGTACAGTTTCCTCATGAAAACAATCAAGTGTTCTGGAATGCCCATTCCTCACAATGTTATTCATAGTTGTCATGGTGTACACAGTCAGAAGTCTTTGTATAATCATAATCAATAAAGAACAAGTAAACATATTTCTGGTATTATCTGCCTTCAGCTAAGATCCACCTGACACCAGTATTGATATCTCTAGTTTCAAGATCCACCTGACACCAGTATTGATATCTCTAGTTTCTTCCGAATCCAGCTTGAGTTTTTGACAGTGCCCTGTTTTTCCACTGTGGCAACCGTTTTTGAATTACCTTCAGTAAAAGTTTACTTGCATGTCATATTAGTGATATTAGTTCAATGATTTCCACACTCTGTTGGAATTTTTATTTTTGTCATGGCACAAATATGAATATCTTCCAATGGGTGTCTAGGTAACTGTCTTCTAACTTTCTCGGCATAGATGAGTGAGCACCTCAAATATTGCATCAATTTGTTGAAATATTTCAATTTGTGTTCCATCAAGTCCTGAAGGCTTGTTTTTTGCCAGTGCGTTCCATGCAGCTTGGATCTTCCTTCAGTACTGTTGGTTCTTGATCATATGCTCTTCAAATGGCTGAACACTGATCATTTCTTTTTTATTTAGTGACTATGTGTATACCTTCCATTTTCATTTCATTCAATATTTTGCCTTTAAAATCCTTAAATAATGTAAGTGTAAGTTGAGGCTTGAATTTTTTCTTCAGTTCTTTCAACTTGAGAAATGCAGAGTTTGCTTTGATTTTCTAACTTCAGGCATTTGTACATTACTTTATAACACTTGACTTTGTTAATTTCTCAATTTCCTATTCAGTTCTTTAACCTCCTCATTTCTTCCATTCTTTTTATCAACAATATGCTGGAGAGTAAGTTTCAGTGTCTCTTCTGGCATCCATTTTGGTGTTTTCTTTGTTTCATGTCTTCTCAATGTCCTTTTACTTTCTTACTGTCTGATGTTCTTGATGTCATCCCACAGCTCTTCTTGTCCTTACTCTAACACATCAAATCTCTAAATTCTGTTGGGATATGTTCAGAGTCATATTTCGGTTCTTTTGACCTTGTTTTACTTTTCTTCAGCTTTAGCCTGAACTTGCATATAAACACTTGATGATCTGCTCCATAGTTGGCCCGGGGCCTTATTTTAGCTGATGATACTGAACTTCTCCATTGTCTTTCCCACTGATTTAGTCTATTTGATTCCTGTGTATTCCATCTGGTGATGTCCATGTGTACAGTCATATTTTATGTCATTTAAAAAAGGTATTTGCAATGAATAAGTCATTGGTCTTGTAAAATTCTATTATATAATCTCCAATATCATTTATATAACCAAGGCCATAATTTCCAACTACAGATCTTTTCTCTTTGCTTCCAACTTTTGCATTCCAATCACCAGTATTCATCCATTCATCTTGATTGCATGTTTGATTTTCTTCAATTGCATCATCACTGGCTTTAGTGGTTTGTTCATAAATTTGAATAATAGTGGCATTAACTCATCTTCCTTGTAGCTGTATGGATAGTCTACTCTCACAGACAGCACTGTCCTTCCAGATGGGTCTTGAAATGTTCTTTTTGAAGATGAATGCTATACCATTCCTCTTTAATATGCCTTTTCGGGCATAGAAAATCATATGATTGTCAGATTTACAATGGCCGATACCATTCCATTTCAGCTCACTAATACCTAGGATACCAAACTTTATGTATTCCATTTCACTTCACCATACAGACTGGAAAAGTATTGTAAAAGGGTACAATTCTTTTACATTGTTTGTTATTGTTGTTGTTAAGTGCCATCGAGTCGGGTCCGACCCATAGCGACCCTGTACAGGGTTTCCGAGGGTGTAAATCTTTACGGGAGTAGAAAGCCTCATCTTTCTCCCGTGGAGCGGCTGGTAGTTTCGAACTGAACACATTCTGTTCACATGACTGTTTTTTGGTCTGTGCACAAATTTGGCATAAGCCCAATTAAATTTTCTGGAACTCTTACATTTCACAATATTATCCATAATTTTTTTTATGATCTACACAATTGAATGGCTTTGATTAGTCAGTAAAACATGGGTAAATATCTGTCTGATATCCTCTGCTTTTGGAGTCCTGGTGTCATGATGTAGAATAACCACTGGACTGCTAATACAAAGTTGGTGGCTCCAACCCACTAGCTGCTCCTTGGAAACCCAGGATTTCAGTGAATTGGAACTAACTTGTTGGCAACAATTCTCTGCTTTTAGCTACTATGAATCTTACATCAGCAGTGACATCCCTCACTCCATATCCTCTTCTGAATCGGGCTTGACTTTCTTGTATTTCCATGTGAATATACTCCTACAATCATTTTATAATTATCTTCAGAAAAATTTTACTTGTGTTTGTGATATTACTGATACTGTATGATAACTTCCACATTATGTTGAATCACCTTTTTAGAATGGGCACAAATATAGATATCTTCCAATCAAATGATCAGATTTCTTGACATAGGCAAAAGACACAGCATTGCATCCAGTTGTTGAAATGTCTCAGTTAGTATTCTGGCAATTCCTGGAGTCTTGTTTTACACTAATGACTTCAGTGCAGCTTGGACTTCTCCCTTCGGTATCATTGGTTCTTGATCATATGCTACCTCTTGAAATGGTTGAACATCAACCATTTCTTTTTGATACAGTGACTCTGTGTTTTCCTTCCATCTTTTCTTGATACTCCCTCTGTCATTCAGTATTTTTCTTATGGTGGTGGCGGTTATGTGCTGTGGGGTCAGTTCCACTTATAGCGACCCTGCATAGGGTTTCCAAGGCTGTAAACTTTACAGGAGCAGAAAGCCTCATCTTCTTCCCATGGAACAGCTGGTAGTTTCAAACTGCTGACCCTGAGGTTAGCAGCCTGATTTGTAACCACTATACTACCAGAGCTGCTTTTTTTTTTTTTTTTCCTCATACAACCTTCAATATTGCAACCTAAGGCTTGAATTTTTCTCCAGTTATTTCACCTTAAGAAATGCTAAGCATATTCTTCCCCTTTGGTTTTCTAGCTTCAAGTCTTTGAACATTTTTAGTATATTTTATTTTGTATTCTCCAGCCACCCTTTGAAATCTTCCTTTACTTCATTTCTTCCATTCATTTTAGCTATTCTACATTCAAGAGCAAGTTTCAAGGTCTCTTTTGAAATTTTTCTTGGTCTTTTCTTTCTTTCCTGTCTATTATAATAACCTTTGCTTTCTTCATGTATGACATCCTTAATATCATGCCACAGCACACCAGGTCTTTGGTCACTAATGCTAAATGCGTTGAATTTATTCTTAAAATGGTCTCTAAATTCAGGTGGGTTATACTCAAGGTCATATTTTGGCTATCATAGACTTGTTTTCATTTTATTCAGGTTCAATTTTTAGTTTTATATGAGCAACTGATGATCTGCTTCCCAATTGGTTTCTTATCTCTGTCAGAAAATATTACATTTCTTCATCATATCTTTCTACAGATGTTGGTGTCAGTTGTTAAGTGCCGTTGAATTGTTCCAACTCATAGCAATCCTGTATAGGGTTTTTAAGTAGCAGATGGTGAGTTTGAAGTGCCAGCCTTGCTGTTAAAACCAACCGTGCAGTCCAGTGCAGCACCAAGACTTCCTTTACTTCCTGCATATTTTTCTGTGGAGGTGCATGTTGAAATTCACATTACGGTGTTGAAAACAGCTATTTGCAGTGTCTCATGCAACCTCTGGCATGATTTCTATTACCAACACTGTATTTCCAAAAGATTGATTCTTCTTTGTTTATTACTTTCACTTTCCAATCACAAGTAATTATCAGTGCATCTACATTTTGTGTTGGATCAAATTCAGACTGTAGACATTGACTTAAAAAATAACAAACCTTTGATTTCTTTGTCTTTGACCTCAGTGATTAGTATATATATTTGAAGAATAGTTATAACTTGTCTTCCTTGTAGGCCCATGGATTTTTTTTCCTATCACTGACAATGTTGTATTTCAGGATAGATATTGAAATGTTGACTTTATCAATGAATGTGATGCAATTCCTCTTGAACTTTTCATTCCTGGCATAGTGAACCACCATATGATTTTCCGATTCAAATGGTCTGTATTTATTTAAGCTCACTAATGCCTAGGATCTGTGTTCAAGTGTTCCATTTCAGTTTTGACAGCACCTAATTTTCTTTAAATCATACTTTGTACATCCTACGTTCCAGTTATTAATTGATGATTGATGCTGTTTCTTTCTCATTTTGATTCAAACCATGACCATATATTTCCTCCATAACAACATTATTACTTTATGGTCCTGCATCTTCAAAACTGTCTCAAATTTTACCTCATTACCTCTGTCAAGCCTCCTTATGGTGCCTGGTTGATTCTGTCCTGTTGTCTCTGACTTAAACTTTGCTTCTTTGCACAACTATATTGGATTGTGTATTGAGATAAAGCTGTAATTTTTTAGTTCACTTTCACTCCAGACATTGGCTTTCAGATGCGCTTATTTTTCTCTTATATCTGTCATGAGCTAGTCCCACTCCCAGAATGCTAGGGTGCATGAAGTTTGGAGTATACTCACTGATCTGGTCTAATCTGGAGATAACTGGAAATACAACAAATTGCATGTATCAGTGTAAGTTTTATATAAAAATAGATAATTAGGTTGGAGATTACTCAAATCTACTCCAATTTTAAGATTTGAAAGGCTAGAAAACACAGTCTTTACTCTTGAGGAATTTACAAGATCAGTACTAAGATGATTCTGGAGTTTAGAGGACTATTTATCAACATTTTCAAATAGCACTTTTCTGTCAAACAGCTGAACGTTATCAAGGCCACTCCATGTTTATTAGAAATGAAACACATTTTGCTTAGTCTTAGCATTTTCAGCTTTATGTGTCAGAACGTAGAACACTTACTTTTCACTGATAATAAAATATAAAATCCCATAATATTGTTTTCCTGGCTAACCACCAAAAGTCGTCCCATAATCAACTGGAAAATTATTTGCATGTCATAAAATACCAGGGATTAATTCATTTTCTAACTCTGCAGTCTCATTTCTTACTGTGCTTGTTCTGTATCTTTTGTTAGTTTGTTTTTAAGTTTTTATTGTAAATTGAGTTTTTTTTGTAAATTACATGGGAGAACATTAGCTTTACATTCATCCTATTGTATTTCATTTTATCACAATAATTACAATCCCCTCCGTGCATCAGCATGGAATTTGCTTCCATTCCCTCTGTTTTCATTATTTCTTTAATGTACACTGAAGCTTTCAGGAACATATAAGCATTCAAAAAACCAAATATTATAATCCAAGTTTTCCAAACAGTAGTTCCTGCTTGTCCTAATTTTAATTTGCCTTTTTCTTATCTGTTTTCTCTAACTGGTATATCCTTACCCAAATTGTTCATCCAATAGACAAAAACTGTAAACAACCCAATTTCTATCACTGATACAGTGAATGAATAATGTTGTATTATGAGTAGCAGGCTAATACTCACAAATAAAAGAAACAACATTTTGCTACACAGAGCAGCGTGGGTGAATCTTATTTTTATAGTAAAGAACAAAATACTCAAGTCACCTTAGAGTAGATACTATACACTTGGCATTTATATGAAGTTCAACATCAGGCAAAATAAATCTATTGGGATAGAAGTCCTCAACAAATATTGATTAAACTGTTTGAAGGAAAATCATGACTGGAAGAATAAAATGATACTTGGGAAGAGGTCAGTACCTTAGAATGTGGAGATATTTTCATCACTGGTTCTGAAACTTTCGTATCAAAGTCAGGAATTGTTGCTGTAACTACCCCCCCAATGATTCTCTGTTGTAGTATAATCCTGAAAAGGGATGAATTCAAAGATTATTGATTTTATTGGAAAAAAAGGGAAAGAGGGACCATCTCATATTTTTATTAGTTGGCCATGAATATAAAGTTAAGAAAGATGAATAATATTCACAATCTAAACCACGTTTAGTACCATGGCGTAGTAATGGATAAATTTAAGGGAAAGCATGAGCTGAGCAGAGACAGGTTGGAAAGTATTTTCTTCCAAACTAGCTCAGAGATTTTGGTAGATTTTACTGTGCCAATCATGCTGCCATAGATTGGGCTTCTACTGTGCTTGTGAACTGATGTACAGAATACAAAATGTGTCAAAATTAGGTTGTGGGGAAAATAATCACTATTCAAAATGCTAACAGTACAGAATCCAGTAAATGCACATTTTGAATATTCTCCTTTTATTTCTCATTCATATTTGACTGGCATCTTAGAAACATTTTAGTAGCAAGGTATTAAAGTGTTCCTTTTTACTAATCCAAGATTTAAAGTAATAAAAATAAAATGGTGGTGGTGGTGGTGTCAAATGCTGTCAAGATGGTTATGACTCACAGTGACCCTATATTGGGTTTCCATGGAGTAGCTGGTGAGTTTGAACCACTGATCTTTTAATTTAAACTGACCTTGTGGTCCAGTGCTTATCCTCCAGCCCCACACCAGGATAAATAAATTTATCTATTACAGTGCCCTGGAAGCAGTTATGTGATCTAGAGTGTGGATATTATTTCATCTTTGTTAACTTTATATTCAGGGCTAACTAATAAAAACATGAAAAGGGCCATCTTCCCCTTTATCTCTAATAAGATAAATAATCTTTGAATTCATCCCTTCCTTTTCAGGATCCTGCTACAATGGAGAATACCTACACTGGTGAGATAATTACAGCAACAATTCCTGATTTTTATATTTAAGTATAATAAGGTCATTAATTGTTGACTATTGTCTACTACTTTTGTATGATTAACTTCACATTGCCGTTGTTGTGTGCCATAAAGTATAATCTTAGCAGCTATATAGCACAAAATAGAATTACCCTATTGGTTTTCTAGGCAATAATCTTTATAAGAATAGATCACAAGGTCTCTTCTTCCACAGAACACCTAGTAGAATTGAACCTCAAATCTTGGGGTTCTCAGTC
Source organism: Chrysochloris asiatica (assembly GCF_000296735.1). NCBI lineage: Eukaryota > Metazoa > Chordata > Mammalia > Afrosoricida > Chrysochloridae > Chrysochloris > Chrysochloris asiatica. The sequence continues at coordinate 5,796,314 of NW_006408548.1, read as the reverse complement.
AAGCAGCTTAACTATTGTAATAC
>NW_006408548.1:5794857-5796191 GCF_000296735.1 Chrysochloris asiatica | reverse complement strand
GTAGTAAATAAAGCATAGGTAAATATCTTTTCTGATATTCTCTGCTTTTAGCCAAGATCCATCGGACTTCAGAAATGATATCACTCATTCCACGGCCTCTTGTGAATCCGGCTTGAACCTCTGGAAGTTCTCTGTCAGTGTATCATTGTAACTGTTTCTGTATTACCTTTAGCAAAATAATCCCTGCATTAGAGCCCTTAAATTTGTTCCTGTCTTTTTCATCAATGACCATTATAAGTTCTGGGATTTACATTTAGGTCTTTAATCCATGTTGAGTTAATTTTAGTATATGGTGTGAGATCAAGATCTTGTGTTATTCTTTTGCATGTCAATTTCTTCTTTTGCCAGCACCATCTGTTGAAGAGACAATGTCCTCTCCATGCAATGTACTTTGGCCCTTTGTTGAACATCAGTTGGCTGTATGTGGATGGGTTAACTTCTGGATTCTCAATTCTGTTCCACTGATCTATGAATCTATCATCGTATCAGTACCAGGCTGTTTTGACCACTGTAGCCATGTGGTAAATTTTGAAATCAGGGAGTAAGAGGCCTCCAACTTTATTCTTTTTAAGCAGTGCTTTACTTATTTGAGGACTGCTTATTTGGAAAGTTTGTAGTTATTTTTTCTGTCTGTTTAAAGAATGTCATTGGAACTGGATTGGGATTTCATTGTATCTGTAGATTGCTTTGGGTAGTATTGACATTTCACAATGCTAAGTCTCCCTATCAATGAGCATTCTTGTATTCTTCCATTTTTGTAAATGTCATTTAGTTTCTTGTGGTAGTGTTTTGTAGTTTTCTTTGTATAGGTCTTTTGTTTTCTATCTCATTTATTTCTGCTCGAATCTTTATTATTTCTTTTCTACTGGTGACTGTAGAAAAGAAATAATAAAGATTAGTGAGGATGAAATACAAGAATTCTACTAACTTCTTCAATCTAAAATTGGTCAAACATGCAATCAAGATGTATTGATCATTACTGGTGATTGGAATTCAAAGGTTTAGAGCAAAGAAGAAAGGTCAGTAGTTGGAAAATATGGCCATGGTGATAGAAATGATGCTGGAGATTGCATGATAGAATTCTGTAAAGTCAATGATTTGTTCATTTCGAATGCCTTCTTTAGACAGCCTAAGAGACGACTACACACATGAACCTCACCAGATGGAATATATAGAAATCAAATTGACTACATCTGTGGAAAGAGATGATGGAAAAGCTCCATTGTGGTTGTTGTTATGTGCCGTCGAGTCGGTTCCGACCCATAGCGACCCTGTACAGGGTTTCCGAGGGTGTAAATCCTTACGGGAGTAGAAAGCCTCATCTTTCTCCCGCG
>NW_006408548.1:5793147-5794757 GCF_000296735.1 Chrysochloris asiatica | reverse complement strand
AATAGATCACAAGGTCTCTTCTTCCACAGAACACCTAGTAGAATTGAACCTCAAATCTTGGGGTTCTCAGTCAAGCAGCTTAACTATTGTAATACTAGGGCTCCTTATCACATATCCAAAAACCCAAACCTGTTGCCTTCGTTCAATTTCACTTCATAGTGACACTCTAGGACAGATTAGATTGCCCCTTAGAATTTCCAAGGTTGTAAGATTATTATAAGTCTATAAGAGCCAAAATAGAATCCCACCTGAATTTAGAGACCATCTGAAGAAAAAATTTAATGCATTAAACACTAATGACCAAAGTCAAGAAAAATTGTGGGACAACATCAAGAACATCATGCTGAAAGAAAGCAACAGGTCATTAAAAAGACAGAAAAAAAAAAAGAAGATACAAAAATTGATACCAGAAGAGACTCTGAAACTTGCTCTCCAGAGAAGTGGTGCTAAAAAAAATGGAAGAAATGAGGAAGTAAAACAGCTGAACAGAAAATTTCAAAGAGCACCTTGAGAATACAAAATGAAGTATTATAATGAAATGTGAGTTAGAAAATCAAAAGGGATGAACATGCTTAGCATTTCTCAAGCTGAACGTACTGGAGAAAAAAATTCAAGCCTCAAGTTGAAATATTGAGGGATTCTTTGGGCAAAATATTGACTGATGCAGAAAACATTAACAATATATATATGGAAGACAAACACAGAGTCACTGTAACAAAAAGAAATGGACAACGTTCAGACATTTCAAGCATATGCATATGATCAAGAATAGATTGTATTTAAGGAAGAAGTGTATGCTGCATTGAAATCATTGGTGAAAACCAAAGCTCCAGGAATTGACAGAGTACAAATTGAAGTCTTCCTACAAACTGATGCAGCATTAGAGGCACCCACTCAATTATGCCAAGAAATTTGCAAGATAAGTACCTGGTACTCCTATTGGAAAAGATTCATATTTGTTCCTATTCTAAGGCGAAGTGGCCAAACAGAATGCTGTACATAATTCATAAACAGCTGCAACAGTACAAAAATAGAAAACAGTAGAAATTCAAGCGGGATTCAGAAGAAGACATTGAACTAATGAAGTACTAGAGACAGTCACTCATCTATGCCAAGGAATTTGGAAGACAGCTAGCTAGCCAATCATTTGTCTAGATAGCTGTCTTCCAAAGAATTTACTTGCTTGTAATATTAATGATATTGTTCAATGATTGCCACATTACTTGATCAGATTCCTCTCCACTCCCCAATTGATCTTTCTTTCAAGAAGTAATCATATTTCCCAATGTTCCATTCTAATTCACTTACATATCTGTATTACACTAGTAGGCAGGGTAATCCAATATCTACAAAACAATCAAGTGCCTTAACATTATTTCCCTTCCTTTACGCATTCAGACTGTCTCTCAATCCCCATATCATTGAGCCTTGTTTTTCCAAGGCTGTGCTTACATCACTAACTACCTCTATCCCATTTAGCCCAAGAATACCTCCCAAAGTCTTTCCCTATCTTCCCTATTCCTCTACTAACCTCCCACTTCTATTTATTGCCCTCCCTTTCACCCAAGTTATCATATGTCTATCCTCTAACCTGGAGTCTTGGTGTGATG
>NW_006408548.1:5790038-5792212 GCF_000296735.1 Chrysochloris asiatica | reverse complement strand
CAGCTGTTCCGTTGGAGAAAGATGAGGCTTTCTATTCCTGTAAAGATTTACAGCCTCAGAAACCCTGTACAGGGTCACTATGAGTCCATGGCACATAACAACTACAACAATGGCAAATGATCTTGAACATTTCTTTATATGTTTTTTGGCTCCCGAATGTCTTCCTTGGTGAAGTATCTATTCATGTCCTGTGCCCATTTTTAAAATAGGTTATTTGTCTTTTTCTTATACAAGTGTTGTAGTTTTCTATAGATTTTAGAAATTAGTCCCTTGTCTGATATGTCAATGCTAAAAATTTTTTCCCCATTCTGTGGAATACCTTTTTACTCTTCTGGTGAAATGTTTTGATCCACATAAGTTTCTAATTTTTAGTATGCCCTCTATTTTGTCCTCCATCGTTTGTGTGTTTTTTGCCATGTTTGATAATCTATGTATGTCATGTATTAGATCCCTTAAGTCTGTCCTTATTTTTTTCATTCATGATTTGTAAAAATTCTAGGATTCACCTTTAGATCTTTAATCCATGTTGAGCTAGTTTTTGTATATGGTGTAAGATAATGGGTCTTGTTTCATTCTTTTGCAAATCAATTTCCAGTTTTGCCAGTGCCATCTGTTGAAGAGATGATCTCTTCCCCATTTAATGTATTTGGTTCTTTTTCAAAGATCAGTCAATTATATGTGGATGGAGTTACTTCTGGGTTCTCAATTCTGCTACTTTGATCTATACATCTTTCATTGTACTAATACTAGGTTGTTTTGACCACTGTAGCTATGTAGTAAATTTGAAATCAGGGAGTGAGAGTTCTCCCACTTCCTTCTTTTTTTAAAGCAGTACTTTGCTTATCCGAGATATCTTTCCCTTCCATATAAAGTTTGTGATTGTTTTTTTCCATCTTTTTAAAGAAGAATGTTGTTGAAATCTGGATTGAGATTGAGTTATATCTTTAGATTGCTTTGGTTAGTACTGACCTGCTCACAATGTGAAGTCTTCCTATCCATGATCATGGTATATTATTCCATTTTTGTAAATCTCTTTTAGTTTCTTTAGCAGGGTTATGTAGTTTTTTGTTTGTATGTCTATTGTTTCTCTAGTTAGATTTATTCCAAAATATTCCATACTTTGGGTGGCTATTGTAAATTGTATTTTTTTCTAAGTTTGTATGTTGGTCTTATACCGTACCAATCTGTTGAATCTTACAATGAGTTCCAGTATGTTTTTTGCCGAGTCTTTGGGATTTTCTGTGTATAGGATCATATTGTCTGTAAATAGAATTTTACTTCTTATTTGCTGATTTGGATATCTTTAATCTCCCTTTATTGCCTTAGAGTTCTGGCAAAGACTTCTAACACAATATTGAGTAGGAGTGGTGATAAAGGGCATACTTATCTGGTTCCTTTTCATAAATAAAGGGAATGCTTTCAGCACCACTGAGAGTGATGTTGGCTGTTATTTTGTATATATGCTCTTAATTATGTTGAGGAATTTCCCTTCAATTCCTTCTTTGTTGAGTGATTTTATCAGAAATGGGTGTTGGATATTGTCACATGCCTTTTCTGTATCAATTGATATAATCATGTGGTTTTGTCCTTTTTTAAAATTTATATGGTGAATTAAATAGGTTGTTTTTCTAATATTGAACCATCCTTATATCCCTGTATGAATGCAGCCTGGACAGAATGTATTATATTTTTGATGTGTTCTTGAATTCTATTGACTAGAATTTTGTTAAGATTTTTTCATTTATGTTCATGAGGAATATTGATCTATAATTTTCTTTTTTAGTGATGTCATTCCCTGGTTTTTGGTATAAGGATTATGCTTGCTTTGTAACATGTATTAGGAAGTTTTCCATTCTTTTCTATATTCTGGGATAGTTTGAGTATCAGCTCTTCTCTGAATGTTTGGTAACATTCACCAGTACAGTCATCTGGGCCTCTTCTTTTCTTGATTGGGTGTTTTTTGATGACCTGATCTATTTCTTCTTTCAATATAGGTCTGTTCAAATTTTCTCACTCACTCTTTGTAAGTTTAGATAGGTTGTGTTTTTCTAAAAATGCATGCATTTCCTCTAGGTGTTCAAATTTATTTTAGTACAACTCTTCATAGTACTCTGTTATTATCCTTTTTATTTCCATTGGCTCTGTTGAGACATCACTCATGTGGTTTCTTATGC
>NW_006408548.1:5778775-5783481 GCF_000296735.1 Chrysochloris asiatica | reverse complement strand
TCTATGAAGAAAAACGTGGCATCAAGATTGGAGGAAGACTCATTAACAACCTGTGATATGCAGATGATACAACCTTGCTTGCTGAAAGTGAAGAGAACTTAAAACATTTACTGATGAAGATCAAAGAGATTTTGGCTCTTTGCTCTTTTTGGATGTGTGCTTATTGCTATAAACTGTCCTCTCAACACTGTTCTTGTTTTGCTATGCCTCAAAGGTTTTGGTATGTTATGTTTTCATTCACATTTTTTTCTAGGAATTGAAAATTTTTACATTTTACTTTTTCAACTTTTAAGCAGGGTGTTATTCAGTTTCCATGTGCCTGACTTTATTTCCTTGAACTTCCTATTGTTGATCTCTAATTTTATAGCATTGTGATCTGAGAAGATGCTTTGTAGTATTTTGATGTTTGTAAATTTATGGAGGCTTGTTTTGTGGTCTGTTATGGAGAATGCTCTTTGTGCACTGGAAAAGAATGTATTTTGTGCTGTCGTTGGATTGTATGCTCTGTGCAAATCTATCAGGTCAAGTTGGTAGATTGTAGCTTAGTTTGTCTGTGTCTTTGTGAGTTTATTTCTGGTTGTTCTATTCTTTTTAGAAAATAGTCTATTAAAATCCCTCCCTATCTTTGCAGATTTGTCTATTTCTTTCTTCAATTATATTAGGGTTTGCTGTATATAGGGCTTTTATTGGGAATATAGATATTTATTATGGTTATGTCATCTTCTTCAACTGACCCTTTAATCATGATATAATGTCCATATTTATCTGGGATGCTGGTTTTTCCTTAAAGTTTGTTTGAGCAGAGATGATTATTCCCACTCCTGCCTGTTTTTTATTGCAATTAGCTTGGTATATTTTTTCTATCTGCATGTAATCCATTGACACTCAGTGTAAATATCAATAGGTATGAATTAATTGCTGTCATTATGTTTGGTTATTTTTGTGATGTTGCGGGTATCTTTGTTCTGCATGCCTTCCTGTTCTGAGTTCGTTTTCCTTGTCTGTTTCTTAACAGTTTTAATGTTTCCATGTTCTTGTGTTTTCCTTTTCTACATAGGTTTTGAAGTATTAATTTTCTTTGATGTTACTCTATATTCTATTAACTTATTTCTCCTTTTAAAATAACCTATTTTAAATCTATCTGACCTCTTCAGTACCTGGATCTCTGTTTGTATATTTCCCCTTCTTTCTTATTGTAACTGTTTTGACCATAGACTGAATGCCCAGATCCTCAGATTTCATTCTTGTAATTTTGTTCTGCTCTGAACTCTTTCATCTTTTGACTGAGTTCTGGGTCATGTTTTTTATGTATGTCAATCTCTGATTGTTGTCTGATCTTGTTGGTTCTCAGTCCAAAGAATTCCCTTTAGGATGTTTTGAAGTGCTGAGTTGTCTTTGACAAAGTCTCTTAGTTTCTGTTTCTCCTGGAATGTTTCAATTATACCATCATATTCGATTGACAACTTTGCTGGGTAAACGATTCTTAGTTAGCAGGTTTTTTGTTTTTTTCTTTCTTTCAGGGTTTTGTATATGTCTCCCCACTGCCTTCTTGCCTGCATGGTTTCTGCTGAGAAGTCAGAGCTTAATCTTACTGACTTTCCTTTGTAGATAAAATTTATTTTTTCCCTTGCTGCTTACAGGATTCTCTCCTTGTCTTTGAATTTGGAGAGTTTATGATATATCTTAGTGACTTTCTTTTGGAGTCTGTCATTCCTGGGGTTTATTCAGCTTTTTGATTGTTTATCTTCTTGTCTTTAAGGATATCATGGAAATTTTCTTAGAGCAGTTGTTATCTGTAATTTTTCCTGTTGTGGGACTCCAATAACCCTCAGATTATTCCTCTTCATGTTGTTCCACATGAATCTTAGACTTTTTTCAGATTTTTTATTCTTTTTTCTGCTTACTCTTCTATCTTGGCACTATTGAGGGATTGTCTTCAAGCTTGAAGATTCTGGCTTCCATCCTTTCAATTCTACCCCTTTGCCATTTTAGTGTATTATCCATTTCTAATAATTGTTTAGACCTCTTTTTGCAGGTTTTGAATTGTTTCCAATCCTATTTATAGCTTATTTGACTGTTCCTGTAGCACTTTTCTGACTTCTTTCTTATTTTTCTCAACCTTTCTATGGAACATTTGGATGGATCTCAATATCATTCTCTTGAATTCCTTAACAGGTGTTTCCAAAGCCTGCCCTCCTTTCAATGGGATTTCTGTGTCTACCTCCAGCTAATTTGTTTCTGCTACTCTATCTTGTTTCTGGAAATGAGCAAAAATTTTCTGTTGCTTTATAGGCATTATGATGTTGTATTTTCAATAATTAGGTGAATGTGTTTTGTTAAGATCTCTGATTTCCTTCTGTTTGATGTGATCAGGAGTTGGGCTTCTATTTTCACTTCTCTTATTACTCAACTCAGAGAGATTTTAGCAGGTGTTGGTTATTTATACTGTTTTGGTGTATAGCAGCTGGCACTGGTTCTTGTCCAGATGGTGGGATTTTGTAGGGTACAGTTGTAACTTGGCTGTATAACCGCAATTACTGTCTCTTCTTGAGTAAGGCAAGGAAAGAGTACCCCTCAAGATAAAAGGGGGACCAAACTAAAACCAGATGGGACACTAAAGTCTATAATCACCACCACAAAAAAAGAGTACCAAAATATGAATAAGACTTTAATGGCCCTCTTTTGGCTTGCTGCCTTCAAGGCTGCCTGAGAAATTTCAAGATGTTCCTTTTGTACCTTGTGATGTAACTAAAGATTTAGTTTTTGGTCTCCGTTTTTTTTGCTTGTTTTTTTTCCTTCCTTTTTTGCCTCTCTCAGTTCTCCTCATGTCAATTCAGGTGTTTCTCCTAGTGAAAGCCAGCCCAGCACTGGTCTGTCCCATTGACTCTTCACCATTTCTTCAATTCTGCACCCAGCAATCCTTGCTGTACAGACCCGTGCATGCACACAGTAAAACCTTCCCTGCCCACTTGGTCTCCAGAATGGAGGATGGGCAGACAGAGGAAAATAAAGGTGTGAATATTTATTTTTTCATTCTTTTATCTCTGACAGTTGGTCAGATCTCATCAAAGGGATTTTTCTCTTGACCTTGTATCAGCTTCTTTCCATTCACAATGTATGCCCTGGAGCTCACTGGATGCTACAAATCAGAAAACACATCCTTTCTAACTCTGCTCCAAACCCATTCAGTGATAAGTCTTCAATCCTTCTAAATATCCCTTTATATGAAGTTCAGAGTTCCCAGGACTGTCCTTTGAACCAGTTGAGGAAAAATTCCTTTCCAATGATGAATGCCCAGTAGAAAGAAGGAAAAGCACTAGACTGGTGTTCAGGGGCACTGCATTCTGTCTTCATTTCTCTCTCTTGGCCTCAGTGTTCCCACCAGAAATGCTGCTGCAGGTCATTTGGGAGCCAGAGGAGCCACTCATAGAAGCTCTAAAAATGCGGACACTGGTTGGCCATGGGCAGGTCTGGTTTTTGTAGTCTGGATTCTCTTCAGTTCCTTGCAGTGCCTGGATCTTTCCCAATTGCTAACACTACTTATTTCAGGAAAGCTCGCACCTGATGTTTGTTTATTGTTGTATTGCTGGTTTCCTTGTGTTAATGCTTCCATAATCTTTTGGGACATTTCTTGATTTGATGTGGCAATGCATTAAGCTTCTTTGAGGTTACCCTATATTTTATTAAATTCTTCCTCTGTTTATGACAGTCTGTCTTATTATGAGATTTACCTGACTTTAGGACTACCTGGATCTCTGTTACTAAATTTTCCCATTTTGTAGTTGTCCTGTTCATAAACTGAGCTTCCATATCTCTTCATTTCAATCTTGTAGTTTTGTTCTGCCCTGGACAATTCCATCTCTAGAGTGGGTTCAAGTGGTGTTACCACATATGTCAATCTTTGGTTGTTGTCAGCCCTTGTTGATTCTTAGTCCAAAGAAATCCCTTTAGAATGTTGTGAAGTGCTGGCTTAGCCTTTACAAAATCCCTTAATTTCTGTTTATCCTGAAAATTTTTTGTTTCACCATCATATTTGATTAACAGTGTTGCTGGGTATATGATTTTTGGTTGGCAGTTTTTTGCTTTTTTCTTTTAGAATTTTGTATTATCTCACCCATTGTCTTATTGCCTACATGGTATCTGGTAAGAAATCAGGGTTTAATCATATTGGCTTACGTTTGTAGGTAACATTTCTTTTTTCCCTAGCTGCTTTCAGGATTCTCTACTTGTCTTCGATTTTTTTTTTTTTTTTTCTTAATGTTTTTTCTGAACATTTTATTGTGGTTTGGGTGACCGTAACAATTTAGTCTTCCACTCAACAGTAACAATTTAGTCTTTCATTCAACAGTTTATACACATTTTGTTATGTGACATTCATTACAAGTCCCTCAGTGTAACAGTACTCTTTCCACTTCCTCCCTGCTTCCATTCATTTTCATTCCTGCCCCTTCCTAGAGTGTGTGTATAACATATGAAATATGTGTAAATGATAGTCAATGACCACACAACAATAGGTTGATACCTGAGCCCACCCACAGTCTGTAATGTCCATTGCTGAGTTTCTGTGTCCCAGGATGAATATAATTAAGTAAATGCTTCTATAGACACAAGTTCTATATGAGAAGCTCACTGAATCAGGGACTACATCTTTTATTATTATTATTTACCATGTTCCTTTTGGTATAACTTTTTTTTTGGGGGGGGGG
>NW_006408548.1:5769963-5777500 GCF_000296735.1 Chrysochloris asiatica | reverse complement strand
CTATCTGAAAGTTTGGGTGTTCTTGTGCATCTCCCCTCACTTCATATCAGCTGGATGCTTCACTCTCAGCTCTAGTTCTCTGTGGCTATGTCCTTGCTCGTAGGCTCAAGTGTCCCCAGGTCTTACCACACTTTGGACCAACCAACCCTTACTCTTCTCTCTCTCTCATCTTCAGGTCAATGGGAATCAATGGACTGTGGTTGAACTCAGCCCATTTCCTCATTGCTGCCTTTCCCCCTCTTCCACTCACCAGTAGACCATTGTGGTCGCCAGCAGTCTTATATGCCTGTTCATGTGTTCATTTTGAGTTTCAGTCTTATAGGGGAGTTGTCCTGAAGGAACTTGGTTGCTTGCCTTATGGCTTACTGGCAAACAGCTTGCTTATTCTTATGGTAGCCAGTCATGCTGATGTTTTAGTTTTGGGTTTTTCCTGATGACCTTTCTTTGAAGGTGTATCTTCTGTTGCTCTAGCTGTTCCAGGCTGGTCTGCTTGCCCTTGCTAGTGGGGATGTCCCACCTCATAAAGTTCTGGATGGGGCTCAGGATTCTACCTAAGGTCCTATACTCTGCAAAGGCTTTGCAAGTGGTCTATTTCACTGGGCAAGTTCTAGAAGTCCTTTTGGGTATTCCAATCAGTTACAGGCTGAAGATGGGCTTACAAGTTTTTTGTAATCATGGTTCCCAACATTCCTTTCTATCCCACTCAAGTGTCTATTTTTCAATAGTAGGCAAGGGAAACCAATATTCATAAGACAGTTAAGCATTTTCGTATTATTTCCCCTCTTCAAACTATGCCTAGATCCCTGTATCACAGAGTCCTGTTGTTCCAAGGTCAAGCATGCATCATTATTTACCTCTGTCCCACTTAGGCTATGCAAACCTGTTTCAGTGTTCTCCTATCTATCTTGTTCTTCCATCTCCTCCCCCTTCTTGTATTGCCCTCCACAACATCTGAACTAAACCCCCAACCCCAACCCCACAGTTCTGGTTACCTTATATTCCATTCATTCTTCCCTCCATTTAAGACAATCTGTTTTATCCTGTAGTCTACCTGACCTTCTTAACACCAGGGTCTCTGTTCCTCTGTGTTTACCTTCTTTCACATTGTAATTTTTTTGATCATAGATTGACCTCTCAGATCCTCTGTTCTTATAATTTTATTCTGTTCTTGACTCTTCCATTTGTCGATTGCGTTCAGGGTGATGCTGCCACATATGTCATTCTGTAGTTGTTGTCTGTTCTTGTTGGTTCTCAGGCCACAGAACTTCCTTTAGAATGTTTTTTATAGCAGCATTGGCTTTGGCAAAATTCCTTAGCTTCTATTTATCCTGGAATGTTTTGATTACATAATCGTATTTAATTGACAGCTTTACTGGGTAGAGGATTCTTGGTTGACAGGTTTTTTTTCTTTCAGGGTTTTATACATGTCTCCCCATTGCCTTCTTACCTGCATAGTTTCTAGTGAGAGATCTGAGCTTAATCAGATCTGCTTGCCTTTGTATGTTACTCTTCTCCTTTCCCTATCTGGTTTCAGGATTCCATCCTTATCTTTGATTTTGGAGAGCTTGATTACTATTTGTCTTGGTGATTTTTCTTAGGGTCTATCCTTCCTAGGGTTTGTTGAGCTTCTTGAATATTTATCTTTTCGCTTTTCAGAATGTTAGGGAAATTTTCTTCAAGAAAATTTTCTTAAGCTATCTCCTCTGTGGACTTGTGTGAGTCTTCCTGTTCCAGAATGCCGATAATCCTTAAATTATTCTTCTTCATGTTGTCCAATATGAATCTTAGGCCTTCTTCAGATTTTTTTTTTAATCCTGTTTTGTGTTTGCTCTTCTATCTTAGTAGTGTTGAGAGATTTATCTTCTAGCTCACTAGTTCTGGCTTCTATCACTTCAATTCTACTTCTTTTCCCTTTCAGTGTATTGTCCATTTCTGATATTCCATTATTAATCATCTAGAGCTCTTTCTGCAAGTTTTGAATTGTTTCCAATGTTCTATCTTATTTGATTGTTCCTGTAGCACTTTCCTGACTTCTTCCTTATTTTTCTCAACTCCATTGTATAGTGTTTTGATATATTTTATAAGAATTTTTTCTGAATTCCTTCTCAGGCATTTCCAAAGCCTGCCCATCTTCCAGTATGAAATGTAGGTCTACTTCCAGCTCATTTGCCTCAGTCACTTTATCTCATTTCTGGACATGTGCTGATATGGTGATTTGTTTCTGTTTTTTTAAGCATAATCTGTAGTTAGCTGTGGCCTTAATACTTCGATGTGCGTGTGTTTTGGTATTTTTAATGCTTTCTAATTGCCTTCCATGTATATGTGATCAGGAGATGGGCTTCTCTTTTCACTCTTCTTCCTGAGAAATTTCAAGATGCCACTGTTGGTTGTTATGACATAACTCAGGATTTAATTTTCGGCCTATTTCCTTTTTAGTCTGCCTGTCCTGCTCCACAATCCCTTTTCAGGCCTTTTTCCTAGTGATAAACAGTTCAGGGCTGACTGTGACCATTGTGTGCTGCCGTTTGGTTTTAAGTGGAAATTGTCACTTTAAATTTTGAGGAGATCTGTGTACATGCATAGTAGAAACCTCCGGTGGTGGGGGTGGGAGTGTGCACTCTCTCAGGCATCCCCTCTAGTCACCAGAATGGAGGTGCACTGACTATGAGAGACCAATGACCATATTAAAAAAACAAAACAAAACAAAACAGTGTCCACACCTTTATCTCCTTAGTTCTGTCAGGCATCTGTGGCTGCTCTGATTCTTCTCCCACTTGGTCTTGCCCAAGATGGCAGCTCCAGGAGCAGCTGAGCATCTTGAATTAGAAAACAATGGATTTCTTGCTTTTGCTACGAATTCCCCTAGCTATACGTCTTCCAACCTTCTAAATATTCCTTTATATGTGGTTCAGAGTTCTGGCACCATCCCCTGAGCCTGGTTGGCCCGGTATTCTGTGTTGTTGCTGACAGAGCTCCTCACTGAATGTCTGCTGAATCCGTCATCTTGTTTGTTCTCTTGTCTTTGATTTTGGAGAGTTTGTTTATGATACATCTTGGTCATTTTCTGTTGGTGTCTATCCTTTCTGGGGTTTGCTAAATTTCCTGAGTGCTTATCTTCTCGTCCTTCAAGATATTAGGGAAATTTTCTTCCAGAAGCTCTTTGACTGACTATTCTGTTATTTTCTTTGTCTCTTCCTGCTCTGGAATTCCAATCATCTGCAAATTATTCCTCTTTATGTTGTCCCACATGAATCTTAGGATTTCTTCAGATTTTTTTGTGTGTCTTAGCAGTATTGATAGATTTGTCTTTAAGCTTGCAGATTCTGGCTTCTATCCCTTCAATTCTACTGCTTTGTAAGATTGTATTTGTTCTAAAACTGTATCTGTTTTGCTCAGTTGTTCCTGTAGCACTTTTCTGACTACTTCCTTATTTTCCTCAACTTTTCTGTGGAACATTTGGATGTATCTCAATATCATTTTCATAAATTCCCCTTCAGACAATTCCAAAGCCTCTTGACCCTCTAATAAAAATCTTAGCTCTTCTTCCTGGTCATTTGTGTAGGCTACTCTGTCTTATTTCTGCACATGAGCAGAAATTTGCTGCTGCTTTTTAGATATTGTGGTGGTGTTGTATTTGTATTAATTACATGAACGTATGATGGCATGAACGTATGATGGTGTATGTTTTTCTTTAAAGTTTTTTTATTTTGACTTGAGTGAAAGTTTACAGGGCTGATCATCAGTTTACATTCAACAAATTATGCACCTTGTTTCATTACAATGATTATAATCCCCTCCATGTATCATCATTTAACAGTATTTCTCGCTTTTCACTTTAGCTTTTTTTTTTTTTTTTTTTTTTAAAAAAAACACTCAGGCATATATAATAATTTATACCACCAAAGGGCACATTCTGCAAGTCTGCCTCCTGGCTGCCAGCTCTTAGTCCCTCTCTGCCCAAGAATCTAGAATTCCTCCGTTGCTTCCTCTCTCCATGTCCCCATCTCTGCCTCCATCTCTGGTGTCTCTGCTTCTCTGGATAAGGTCTTAATTCCATGTGTGCTCTTCTCCCTTGATGGTCCTAGGGTCCTTTGTTTCTTGACTGTAAGATTAACTACTCTCCCATTTTTGTTACAAAACTTCTACCTTTACGATTGTGACATTCACAGTTTGTCATAGTAACAGTTATTTACTATTGAATTCTAAGAATCTTATCCCCAGTTCTATTAACTAGACCCATCTAGACAAGATGAAAACTATTCATTGGGAACTTGATGGTCATTCTTAGGCATACTCCAGCTTGCCTCCTTGTAGGTGAGATCAGGAGATGGTGTTCTCTCTTCACTATTCTTATGGCTCCCTGTAAAGTGTTTTTAGCAAGTGTTGGTTGTATATGCTTCTCTGAAATGTAGTAGCTACTATTGGCGGGATTTTATAGGGTGCAATTGTAGCTTGTCTCTGTGGCTGGATTTCATGTCTCTTGTAAGGTAAGGTACAGATAGAAAATCTCCTAAAAAACAAAAGGAAGGACAAATTCAAGATTAAGCCCCAAAGTGAAACATCATAAAAACCCAGGAAAGACATTTATATAAAGCTATGTACCCAATAAAAACAAAATATATGAATAATAAAAAAATGTGGAAAATATAATTATTAAGTGGTACCTAATGGAATCCTTGTGTTTTGGTGGGCTAATGCGTCAGACTGCAAAGTCAAACTGCAAATTTGGTGGTTCAGGCTCACCAACTGCTTCTTGGAAACCCTATATAGAGTCACTGTGGGTCAGAATCAACTGGACGGCACTTAACAACAACAACAAATGGAATTTAGGAGTCCTGGTGTGGTGCTGTGGTGTTATTTGAACGATACTGGTATTAACTGATGTTCCTTGTTGTTGTTAAGTGCCACTGAGTAGGTTCCACCTCATAGTGACCTTGTATAGGGTTTCCAAGAACAAGCTGATGGTTTTGAATTTCCAACATGTGGTTGGCAGTCGAATACTGATCCACAGAGCCACACCAGAAGTACTTGTGATGGTGGTGTGCTGTAGAGTTGGTTGCAACTCATTGGAACCATGCATAAGATTTCCAAAGCTGTAAATCTTTATGGGAGCATAAAGCCTCATCTTTCTCCCACAGCTGATAGTTTCCAAATGCTGACCTTGAGGTTAGCAGCCTGACTCATAACCACTATGCTACCAGAGCTTCTTAGGATAATATCCATATGTCTACAAGGACTTCTATCACAACCAACTTTGTAATCCAAAATAGATCTTAAAATATGTGGGGTTTTTTTAACTTTCAAAATACAATATTTATTAAAATTTCAAAAACATGCCTCTATAATTACTTTTTTTCTTTTTTAAGTTTTATTGTGAACTGAGACTTTACATGGGAGAACATCAATTTTACATTCATCCTATCGTATTTTTTTTTCATTGCAATGATTGCAATCCCCTGCATGCATCATCATTCAATAGTACCTGCCTCAATTCCCTCTGTTTTTGTGTTTGTTTGTTTTTCATACACCAAACAGTCAGACATATACAATCATCCAAACAACCAAAGGGCACACTCTACATGCCTGTTTCCTGGCTACGAGAACACAGTCCCTCACCTTCCATGAGTCTAAAGTCCTCAGCTACTCCATCTCTCCATGTCGTCATCTCTGCCTCCATCCCTGGTACTGCTGTTTCTCTGGATAGGGTCCCACATTTCGCTCCTGCTCTTCTCCCTTGATGGTCCTAGGGTCCTCTACTCCTGGAACGTAAGACTAACTGATCCCCACTTTTTGCTCCAAAACCTCTAGCTTTACAGTTGTGACACTCACGATTAACCATGGTAACAATTGCTCACTATTGAATAATAAGAATCTTATCCTCATCTCCTTTCACTAGACCCATCTAGACAAGATGAAAATTATTCAGTGGAGATTCTACCGTCCTCTGACACTAAACTCCCTCTTGAAAATTTGTAAGCCAGTCACTTTGTGCCTTTACTGCCCTCCATTTTAGGTAGCCAATATCTAAGTTGCCCATCCCTATCAACCCTGTGTATAGAGGGGATGAAAATGATTCTTGCTGTGAAGATTCCTTCCCTCCTGAATGGTGTTTTAAGCTACTACATTGAAAAGTATAAGTCAAGTTCATCAAATTGTAGCGATTTACCCTTGTTTTCATTATTTATTTATTTTTTTAAAATGTTTTTATCTTCCTCTAGTGAAGTTCTAATCATCCAAGCACTGAGGCTAGGTCAAATAGGAAGTATCTGCAAGTTTGGGAATTCTTGTGCATCACCCCTCCTTCATATAAGCTGGACACTTCATTCTCAGTTCTATCACTCCATGACTATGTCCTTGTCCAAGAGCTCAGGAGTCCCCAGGTCTCATCATATTTCAGGCCAACCAGGTCTCACCATACTCCAGGTCAATGGTAGTCTATGTATCATGGTTGGACTCAGCCCACATTTTCATTGCTGCTTTCCCCCTACTTCCATTCACCAGTAGACCAGCAGGGTCACCAGCAAGCTTATATGCCTGCTCATGTATTCCCTTTGAGTTTCGGTCTTGGCAGGGGGTTTGTCCTGAAGGACTTGATTGCATGCCATGCTGGCTCCATGATGAATAACTTGTTTGTTCTTGTGGTAGCCAATCAGGCTGCCATTTTTATTTGTGATTTTTCCTTGCTTGTCTTTCTTTTAAGAAGTTTCTTGTGTTCTCAAGCTGTTCCAGGCTGGTCTGCTTGTCTTTACAAATGGGAATTTCCCATCTCAGAAGGTTTTGAATGGGGATCAGGATCCTACCTAATGTCTTATACAGTACAAAAGCTCTGCAAGAAGCCTCTTTTACTGGGCAAGTTCTACACCCATTTTAGGCATTTCAGTCAGTTATAGGCTGAACATGTGCTTACAAACTTTTTATAATAATGTTTACAGATATTCCTTTCTATCCCCTTCAAGTGTCTATTTTATAATAGTAAGCAAGGTAAACCAATATTCATAAGACAGTCAAACATCTTAACATTATTTCCCCTCTTTTACCAATTCAGACTATGCCTCAATCCGTATATTACAAAGCCCTGTTGTTCCAAGTTTGAGTATACATCACTATTTACCTCTGTCCCATTTAGCCCATGCAAATCTACTGTGTTCTTCCATCCCCCTCCCCCCTCTTTTGTATTTGCCACCCCAACACCGGAACTATGATGTGTCTATCCCCTATCCTATGCACCACAATCCCCTCCCTACCATCCCATCCATCCTTACCCCCCTACCCCTGGTAACCAACAAAGAAATTTTTTTCTTTTTTTTCCTTTCAGAGTGGGTATCTTTTCTTAAGCTTTTATAATAATGGTCTTATGCAATATTTGTCCTTTTGTGACTAATTTCACTCATCATAATGTCCTCAAGGTTCATCCATGTTATGTGGTGGCTTACAGCTTCTTTGTTATTCCTCAAGGTAGCATAATATTCCATTGTGAGGATGTACCAAAGTTTGTTTACCCATTCTTCCATTGATGGGCACTTAGGCTGTCTCCATC
>NW_006408548.1:5761038-5762983 GCF_000296735.1 Chrysochloris asiatica | reverse complement strand
AGTAGCTGGTGTTGGTTCTTGCCTTTTTTGTTGGGGTTTTACAGGATACAAATGAAGCTTGGCTGTCAAAATATTCTTTTTGATGATGCATACTACACCATTCTTCTTGAATTTGTCATTCCCTGATAGTAAACAATGATTGTCAGTTCAAAATAGTGTATACTAGTCCATTTCAGATGAGTTAATACTCATATTCAAATTTATGCACCAACTACTAAAGCCAGTGATGATGAAATTGAAGAATTCTACCAATTTCTTCAGTGCAAAATTGATTACACATGCAATCAAGATGTATTGATAATAACTGGTGATTGGAATATGAAGGTTGGAAATGAAGAGGAATGGTCAGTAGTTAGAAATATGGCATTGTTGATAGAAATGATGCTGAGATAACATGATAGAATTTTGCAGGACCAGTGGCATTGTAAATACCTTTTTCAAACAATATTAAGAAGACTGTACACGCGGACCTGACTAGACAGCATACACAAAAATCAAATTGACTACATGTGTAGGAAAAGACAGTGGAAATGCTCAATACCATCAGCCAAAACCAGGATAGGAGTGATGGTAGACCATCATAAGCTTATATGTCCATTCAGGCTGAAGCTGAATAAAATGAAAAACAAGTCTATAACAACTAAAATATATCATTGGACATATCCAACTTGAACTTACAACAGTCTCAATAACAGGTATGACTTATTACACACCAATAACTGAAGACCAGAAGAACATCATATAGGAAGAAAACAAAAGAAAAGATAGGAAGAAAGGAAAAAGCAAAATGGGTGTCAGGAGAGACTCTGGAATTTGCTTTCCTGCATAGAGATGCTAATGTGAGTTAAGAAATAAGGGAGTAAATGAGTTGAACAATAAAGTATTATAATAAAATGTGCAAATACCTGGAGTTAGAAAACCCAAAAAGGAAGAACATTCTCTGAATTTTTTCAAGCTTAAAGAAGTGAAGAAAAATTCAAGCCTTGACTTGCAATACTGAAGGACTCCATGTGCAGTCAGTTTGAACCTCAAGGCAGGTGGTTCAACCTCTCCAGCCACTCCTCAGAAACACTATACAGCGTCGCTATGGGTTGGAACCAACTCAGTGGCACTTAACAACAACAACACATTGGGCACAATATATTGAATGATTTAGAAAGCATCAAAAACAGATGGAAGGTATACAGAGTACCAGAAAGAAATGGTCAATGTTCAGCCATTCCAAGAGGTAGCATGTGATCAAGAACTGATGGTACTGAAACAAAAAGTCCATGCTGCATGATGGCTGTGACAAAATAAGACTCTGGGAATTGAGGGAACACAAATTCAATTTTTTCATCAAACTGATGGAGCACTGTAGGAGGTGATTTGTCTATGCCAAGAAATTTAGAATATGGCTAGCTGGTCAATTGATTGGAAAAGATTTGTATTTGTGCCTATTCCAAAAAGAGATGACCCAATGGAATGTGGACATCATTGAAAAATATAATTAATGTCATATGCAAGTAAAATTTTGTTGAAGGTAATTTTAAAATGGCTGAAGCAATTAAATGACAGGAAAATGCCAGAAGAGGGATATCATTGATGACATATTGTGACTCTTGACTGAAAGCAGAGAATACTAGGAAAGATGTTTGCTTGCACTTTATCGGCTATGCAAAGTCTTTCAACTGTGTGGACCATGACAAATTATGGATAACATTGCAAAGAATGGTTATCCAGAGTAATTAATTGTGCTCATGAGGAACCTGTACATAGACCAAAAGGCAGTCATTTGAGCTGAACAAAGGAATACTGAATGGTTTAAAATAAGGAAAGGTGTATGCCAAAGTTGTTGTCTTTCACCATACTTATTCAATATGTATGTTGGCAAATGATCTGAGAAACTGGATTATATGAAGAAGAGCAGGACATAAGGATTTGTGTAAGACTCATTAACAACCTG
>NW_006408548.1:5758441-5760250 GCF_000296735.1 Chrysochloris asiatica | reverse complement strand
TGGACTTGAGCATAAAATTTTTGACAATTGTGCAGGACTATGCAGTGTTTCATACTGTTGGTGCATATGGTCATTGGGGTTGGAGCCAACTCAAAAGCACCTAACAACAATATTGCCTAGGATATCTATCTTTATATTTTCCACTTCATTTTTAACCACTCCCAGTTTTCTGAGATTCATACATTTCATGTTTTGAATGTTAGTGGATATTTACAGCCGCTTCTCCTCATTTTGAATTGTGCTCCATCAGCAAATGAAAGTCCAGAACGCTTTACTCCATTCACATCATCATGGTCATCTCTACTTTGAGTGCCTTTCAACTAGATGGGCTTGTCTCTACCTCTATATCTGACAGTGTTCAACTGCTATTTCTAAGATTTTCAGTGGCTAACTAGCTATTTCTAAGATTTTCAGTGCCTAACCATTCAGAAGTAGTCTGATTCTCCTTCTTCCTAGTCTTAGTTTGGAAGCTCTGGTGAAAGCTGGTATTTAAAATTCTGGTGGCATAGCTTCCAACATCACATAAGCCACTACAGTATGCAAAACTGATCCAGCATGGACAAAACCAGGTAAAACCTGTGATAATTAATGTTGTATGCCAACTTGGCTTGGCCAGGATTCTCAGTAGGTTTTCATAGTAATCTTCCATGCTGTGATCTAATATGAGATCTCACCATTATGAGATCTGCTATGAGCAGTCAGTCAGTTGAAGAGAATTTTCTTTGGGGATGTGGCCTGCTTCCAATACATTACATGATCCAAAAAAATTTCTTTCCTTTTTGCTGGTTTTGGATCCTGCATCTGGCTCCTCATTTGATATCCCATTCTTTGGACTCAGGCAAGCTACATGTTATATCACCTGCTGATATTAGGGATTGTCAGTTGCATGCTGTCTCACCTGCTGACCTTCGGTTCATCAGTCCCCTGTATCTGAGTCAGGAGAAGCCTTTAGCCTGACATCTGACCCACAGACTTGGAACTTGCCAACCTCTACAACTGTGTGAGGTCAGATGAGAAGCCAGATGCAGGATCCTTAAAATAAATATGCAATTTTCCCTGGTTTTGTTTCTGTAGAGAACCCAGCCTAAGATATTATCCATTGTCCATGCTTTCACATAATGCATTATAACTTGAAATACTCTAACCACCTCTGAAATAAGGTGAATCCTATTAGTGATAATTAGATTAAAGTCCTTCCTATAACACATAATGTTTAAAACAGCCTTATGCATCACTTTCTGGAAGCTCCCCAATTGCAAAGAAACCTTCTAACAACCAGAAGTCTCATCTATTTAAGCAGCAACAAATTATCCAGAAATAACAAACTGCAGAAATTACTTCTTCCTGGAGTTGTAGAGAAACCTCTTTACCATCGTCACTGAATAATCATCTGAAAGTGGAATTCCTGAGTAAACATTGGCCCTAACCCACAGCTTAAAGAAATCAACATCATGTGGAGTTATTGTAGTCCATAGAGACAGTCTGTACCCTGCAGAGTGCAAGGGAAAGAAAACACTTCATTCTAGGGGCCCAAGAGCCAGGCACATTCAAAGACCTCATATTCAAACACTTCTTACAAATCTTCTGCGGATACCACTGTTTAAAATCACCTCCTCACCAATTAGCCCCTTTATAGCAAAGAGTGAATGATGATGACAATAACTATGATAATATTTACTGCCACTCATTAATGTTTATTGTATGCCAAGTACTATTACAAATGCTCCATTCTGCACTAAAACAGTTTTCTATAATGGTGTGGTGCTATCATTTTAATGCACTGGACTGCAAAGTCATTTGAACCACAAG
>NW_006408548.1:5755793-5757386 GCF_000296735.1 Chrysochloris asiatica | reverse complement strand
AGCAGAGAAAGGACAAGAGAGCTAGTAAATTGTTATCTGGAGATCATTGTACAAATGTAAGGTATTCTTAGCAGTATTTGAAGCTATAAGAAATTCAATGAATGCAATTCTATCCAAAAATTAACTCACTGATACTGCTTAGTGCTTGACCAAGGTGTTAACTCTTTGCAGTTTCTTGTTCCTGAATTGAAAGTGATTGAACCTCATCCTCTCTTATTATTAAGGATATGTTTGGAAAATGAAGGAAAGACCAGTGGTCTAAAAGACAGATGGGGTGAGTGCACTGAAGGTGAAAGAATGAGAACAGAAGTACTTATTTGTTCATTCAACAAATTTTTATGTTGTGTTTCCTATATATACCAGAATCAAGTTCTGAGTATACATGCAGAACTAACATAGCTCATAGTCTATGTTAAAAACTGTTTTTTTGTTTGTTTTTTTTAAGTTTTTATTGTGAATTCAGTGATAGTTTACATGGGAGAACATCAGTTTTACAATCATTGTTTAATAGCAATGATTAAAATCTCCTCTATGTATCATTCAACAATATTGGCTTCTATTCCCTCTGTATTTTTGTTTTTCTGGAGGATATACACAAAAACACTCAGGAATATATAATCACTTAAACAACCAAACGGCACATTCTGCAAACCAGCACACAGCCTTTCTCTTTCCATGCATCTAGAATCCTCCGCTGCTCTATTTCTCCATGCCCTCATCTCTGTCATCACTGTTTCTCTGAATATGCCTACACATTCTTCTTGCACTCTTCTCCCCTGATGGTTCTAGGCTCCTGGATTGTAAGATTACCTATTCCCCTTTTTTTTGTTACAAAACTTCATTCACTATTGGATCATAAGAATCTTATCCTCATCTCTTTTCATCAGACTCATCTAGACAAGATGAATACTATTCAGTGGGGATTCTACCTTGCCTTAGACACTCTGAAACTAAACTCCCTCTAGAAAACTTGTAAGCCAGTCACTTCATTCCTTTATAGTACCATTCTCTCTCATTTTAGGTAGCCAGAGTTGCCCATCCCTATGAATCCTGTATACAGAGGAGATAGGTTTGATCCTTGATGTAAAGACTCCTTCCCTTTCAGTTGGTATTTGAGCTACCACATCCATAAGTATAGGTCAAGGTCATCAAATTGAAGCAATTTATACTTGTTTCCTTGAACAAATTTCTTTATCTTCCTCCTTGTTGTACTGTGGTGGCTTGTGAGTTGCTGTGATTCTGAAAACTATGCCACTGCTATTTTAAATACCAGCAGGGTCACCTATGGTGGACAGGTTTCAGATGAGTTTCCAGACTAAGACAGACTAGGAAGAAAGAGTGACGAACTACTTCTGATTCTTCCTAAATATTTAGTCAATGAAAACCTAATTAATAGCAGAGAAACACTGTCAGATATAGAGTCAGTAAATGAGTCCCTCAGGTTGTAAGGCACTCAAAATGTGACTAGGAAAGAGCTGCCTCTTCAAAGGAGAGTTGACTGTAATAACGTGAATAGAGTAAAGCACGTGGGAGAAAAGCCCGAGGGACCTTCATTTACTGATGGGGCACAAATGAAGACAAACAACTGTAAAT
>NW_006408548.1:5751183-5751772 GCF_000296735.1 Chrysochloris asiatica | reverse complement strand
TCACAATAAAACATTAAAAAAAAAAAAAGAAGTCTTTCAAGAAAGTGAGGTGGAACAGGAGGTACTCACTCATCTCTGCCAAGAAATTTGGATGACAACTATCTGAATGAGTGATTGGAAGAGATCCATATGTGTGTCCATTCCAAAGAGAGGTGACCCAACAGAATGTGGAAATCATCGGACAATCTATTTGATATCTCATGCGAGTCAAGTTTTGCTAAAGGTAATACAGAAACAGCTACAATCACACATTGACAGAGAAGTTCCAGAGGTTCAAGCTGAATTCAGAAGATGCCATAGAATGAGGGATATCATTTCTGATGTCCAATGGATCTTGGCTGAAAGCAGAGAATATCAGAAAGATTTTTACCTGTGCTTTGTTGACTACACAAAGACTTTCGATTGTGTGGATCATGACAAGCTATGGAAAACATTGTGTAGAATGAGTATTAAGGAACACTTAATTGTGTTCATGAGGAATCTGTACCTGAACCAAGCAGCAGCTGTTTGAACAGAACAGGGGAACACTGAATGGTTTAAAATTAAGAAAGGTGTGCTACAAGGTTGTATTCTTTCACCATACTTATTC